>NC_060140.1:488097967-488387967 GCF_021461385.2 Schistocerca piceifrons
TTCTGTTCCCAGAATGAGATTTTCACTCTGCAGTGGAGTGTGCACTGACATGAAACTTGGCGGATTATAGCTGTGTGCTGGATCAAGACTTGAACTCAGGGCCTTAGCCTTTTGTGTCCAGTTGCTCTACCGGCTGAGCTACCCAAGCACCACTCATGACCCGTACTCACAGCTTCACTTTTCTGTTAGCATTTAAAATAGATTCAACATAGTTTGTGTTCACGCTGCACATGAAAGACGATTCCCACACAATAAACAACAAATTCCAAACACAAACTACTATTTGTGGAAATGGTTAAACTCAAGTAGTAATGTCTACCAGCATGGTCACTTGACTAAAATACAAGTGAGGTGTTGAGATTCGTAAGAGCCTAACGCACACTACCCTCAATCCCACATTTAAGCGAATATCAGAGAAACCAGTGACACAGCTCTTTGTAAATTTTCATATGCCTACAGCACAGATAAACCTTATTCACCTTAATATCAACAGATTTCAGAAGCATGAGTAAATGCTACAAACTCACAAATGATGGTGACGTGCATTAGGCCCTTATGATTATCAATGCCTTGAACGGATTACTGTATGACTAAATTCATAACTTCATATGCAATACCTCATTCACAAACCCACAAAATAGGTTTATTGTCAGTACAACTTCAACATATACTGATGTCCTATCTACTGTTACTATATAGTGAGTGAATTAGCATATCTGAGGAGTGTGCTATCATCTAGCAGGATTTATGCCAAACAAATGAGGATAAAAATCTGCTGCATGTGCTACACCACTGGGGTGGCACTGATTTAAACTTCTAGTTAACCAGCAAGGGCTAGATGTGCACAGCATGACACATGCACGTTGTTTATCAAATCTGTATGTATTTTGCCCATGCAAGTCACGCATGTGCAAAAGCTCCTTAAAACGTGCATAATTGAAGGCGTGTTCACAGTCGTGTTGCCAAGTTTCACAGAGTCTAGAAGAGCAGTGGTGTGGTAGATTTAACTGTCGTATCTTTCAGACTGCAGCATCTGTCTTATGTTTAACAGCATTCAAAGAAAAATAACAAATAAATCTTCAAGGTGTCAAAAGTTAGGGTATTCTTGTGCTCTTACACAGCAGCCGCCACTGCTTCTGAAACACATTTGCCTCAGTCCAAATGACATTTACTGTCAAAAGTGGTTTATTGTGAGAATTTTGGTAAAGTGTACCACATGTACAAAGGATACCACGTATAGAACACTAGTGGGACTCATTCTTCAGTATTGCTCAAGCGTTTGGGACCCCCACCAATGGTAGTAGTTCAGAAGCTGGTGCTAGTTTTATTGCTGGTAGGTTAATCAACATGCTACTATTATGGAGATGATCCATGAACTCAAATGGGAAGCCCTGAAGGGAAGATGGTGATCATTTGTGAAATATTATGAAGAAAATTTAGGGAACTGGCATTTACAGCTGACTGCAGAATGATTCCACTTCTGCCAATGTATATTTCACCCAAGGACTGCAAAGACAAGATAAGAGAAATTAGGGCTTGTACAGACATGTATAGACAGTCGTTTTGCCCTCAATCCATTTGCGAATGGAACAGGAAAGGGTATATGTTTAGAGGTGGAATTGATGGTTCAATCCTTCTTCCCCCCAACCTCTATCCCCCCTTTGCTCTCCTTATTTAGTAAAAGTCCTAAATATCTAATTACTTCTTGCTGCATTCCCCATTACTTTTCTTCTTTGATATTCCATATTATCTATCAATTTACCTATGTTTTTGTATTGTTATTTACTTTTTCTACTGCATTTCCATCGCCTTTTATTTATTATTTCATTTTATTTTTATATATTTTTGATTTAAATATGGATGGCAAGTGCTGGCAGAAAGTAGGTAATTTAGGAGTAAACGTAAGCATTGAATTTTTTGACTGGCACACAGATAAGAATCTAGCTTTTGAATGAATATGTTTTTAAAGCTACAGTGCCCCCTCCCCCCCCTTTTTACACACACACACACACACACACACACACCTGTACAGCTGCATTGTGCCAGCTGAATAGGCAGTGGCAGTCCCCGGAATGTGTACTCAGATGGCACAATTTAGGTTTACAGATGTGTGTTCTAGTGTGGGCACAACTTTGTGCTCAACTACTATTGCTGTATTTTCTGTCTCTTAATTTTATGAAAGATATTATTTACTCGTGTGTTTCATTCAATCTTTCCATTCTGCTGCACGTACTTAGCTTAACAAGTAAGTGCTTTCATCACTTGTTTCTTGCTTTAATGCTCTATTATTATTATTATTATTATTATTATTTAAATATCTTCAAATTTCTGTTGTCCGTAGCAATTCAAGTTGAAATATTGAATTTATTGCAAAAGATTATTGAACTATGGTGCAACATTTTCACCAGATGGAATGCTCTTTCAATTGCACCCTTCTTTAAGTATTAATCCTAATTGCCATTATATATTGATCCCCCCGGTCTCTCTCATGCATTGTACCCAAATAATTTTGAACTTGGTATCTTCTGCTGACATTAGTTTAATGACTTTTTTGACATTTCACCAGCACAAGTGGCTGCTATTCTCAAAGATACACCTCTCCATTATTGGTGGTGGACTGAGCACTACCAGCAAGTGAAAGTGAATCTTTGAGAATACCAGCTAATTGTGCTGGCAATACCACAGAATAATCATTAAACTAATGTCAGCTGAAGATCGAAACAGAAAAGCCAACAGGCCATATATCAACAAATGCCCAAGAGAGCCTCAACAGTTGTGTGCTAGAATTCTTTGTCTTCAGTCCCACTTAACACTATTTCTCCGTATGGAAACCATACAACAAACAGCCAAGAATGTACACTTCACACAGATGAAGGGAAACAGTCAGTTGTTTATGTGTACTATGAAGGCTTTCACGACCGGATGACATATCTTCTGGTAAACCTTCCGGAATTTAAGGTCGTGGTCCATGAAACTTGAAATACATAAACATAGGGATAATTTTAATCGGAAAGAAGAGACCATGAAACTTAGTGATATTTGGACAGTAGCACTACAGAATTGCTAGACAGTTTTATCCGTGGCGAGATTATGATCGATAGTTAAGTTTTATCTCTGACAAAGATTATCTCTGCACATCACGTGCAACTCTGGTCACACCCACTTTCTACGATATATAAGTCGCTCTCAGACGTCCGACCCGTCAGTCGGCAAGACTCACCGGAGGAGAAACTGTTGTGTCTAGACAAGACAGCCTAGACACAATGAGAGGAAGCCGAAAGGCACGCGCTTAAACTCACGCAGGCTGGCATGAGGTCTGAAACAGGATACGTAATGAATGCTATAAAGAAAAGTATGTAGCTTCTGGAATACTTAACTTTAATCCATAATTGTAGAACATCTCTTGTTACGGTACATGCTTCATAATATTAATCATCAATTGAATACGGCGCCTTGCTAGGTCGTAGCAAATGTAGCTGAAGGCTATGCTAACTATCGTCTCGGCAAATGAGAGCGTATTTGCCAATGAACCATTGCTATGAACGTCGGCTGTACAACTGGGGCGAGTGCTAGTACGTCTCTCTAGACCTGCCGTGTGGTGGCGCTCGGTCTGCGATCACTGACAGTGGCGACACGCGGGTCCAACTTATACTACCGGACCGCGGCCGATTTAAAAGCTACCACCTAGCAAGTGTGGTGTCTGGCGGTGACACCACAGAAACACCCCTCTGAAGATGTCCAGCGCAGCTCTTGACAAAATGTTAGGAGCTGAAGAGTTTCATGGACCACGACCTTACATCCCGGAAGGTTTACCAGAAGATATGTTTATGTGTACGCCATTTAAGTAAGTAATAGTCATGAAGTGTGTCATATACATTGTTGTGCCTTTTACAAATGGACACTTACTCTAAATAATACATACAGTTATATTTCATGTACAGAATATGCCTAGCTAAATATAGATATAATCACAAAAGTCTCTACTTAATTTTGATAGAGGAGGGATGTTAGTAGCAGGTGTACTCTGATATTTATAGAGTATTGAATATGGTAATTTAAATATACAAATATGGTCTGTAGAGTAACAGATTTGTACAAAGGTGTATGACAGTAGATACACTCATTTGTGTATCAAGCAGATCCAGTAAACAAAAAGACATGGGAAAAAGTATTATGTATACTTTTTTTTATTATTTATTGTAGGTTTTGGTGCCCAAGCGACCTGAACTTCTTGGAAAGGTGATAACCGTGAAGATTATTTCAACAACTAAGCATAGCATGATAGCAGAACCTTTTGAAGATGCAGTAGAAGAAATTTTCACTTCTGCACATGTGAAGCATAACTGTTCTAGTGAGAAAGTGCCTAAGGATCTTAATAACTTATTACCTTACACACTGTTGTTTGTCATTTTAGCAATTGTGGCAAGGATGATGTGGTTTACATTGTAAATGACTTTAAAATAAACATCAATCCAAAGCATTTTATAGTATCTGTATATTTATATCATAGCCTGTGTAATTGGTTCCCCAGTAGAATATTCCAATCAAAATACAGTAGATAAAACGGTATCATATGTGTAATTTTAAGTACAAAAGAATTTTCCTGTTTATTCTCCCTCACAGTCTTTGATATTACTCCAGTGAGGTCTTGGTGTTTAACAGATACCGTTGACAGGAGATATACACTTATAACAACAAAAATATTCTAAAGATATTTAAATATTTTATTTTTCTACGTATAGTATACTTGTGACAGCCCCAGAACCTCCTATTAAACAAAAATAATGTCCTGATTGACTATTAAAAGTCAGTTGACGCTGCTGTGCATGATATCAGATTTGTGAATCATTAATTTATATGTATAGAATGAGGCGTATTCAGGGAGAAAATAGCTTTTGTAGCAGAAGGTTGAATTTATGCAACTAGCATCCTGAAGATGCACAACTACCACAGAAGTGTTAATCAAAGAAGTCAAATGTTCCTTATGTGCATTGTGAAACACACAAACACACACACACACACACACACACACACACACACACACACACACACACATTTGTTTATTGAAGCCTTGCACATGACCTCATAGATTCTACCAGCCTTGCAGGTTGAAAAGCTGGGGTTGTAGCTGCAGTTGTGGGTGAACTCTGAGAAGTACAACCAGAAATTCAACTTACAGGTTTGTTTAACTGAGTACATTTTTGTCTCACACAGATTTCCATCTGCAGGAAATTTTGCAATTATTTTACTGTGCAGATGTTGTAAATAATGCCATTGTTAATCTAGCCCAACATCCATGGCAGCAGAAAACATATTTCCTACTTTAGTTCACTGCAAGCTGGCAGTATATGTGTGCTTGCAAATGTCTGAACATACATTTGCTTGAAAGGGCAGCACTAGAAAATAAAAGTGGCAACACAATCTAAAAGGATAGATATCATTTATTACATTGAACAGTTACAATAAATGTACTTAACTTTATTGACAGCTTCATGGATGGCACTTCAAGATGTTGTATACCTAATACAATTTAATCTAAATAACTTTTCTGTCTCTGGTGTTCTGTGAGTTAGTCATTTGGACTGAAGTTAATTTGTAGACCCTAACAATTAACTGTTGTTATTGCTCTATAAATAGTGACTGTTGTGTTGAAATTGAAGTCACTGTAAGACATCAGATGTGTTTGTAGAAGGGACGGTACTGTAGTAGGTTCAGTAAGGAACAGGGCTCCATAACAACTGCAGGAACTGCGGCTAATGTCAGCTGTGCATCTCCTTCTGTGCCTCTTGGTGGCATGGTTTCCAACTGTGGCCATACTTTGCAGAAGCAATGTAGTCCATGGTTGATGTGCTCACTGTGGCATATGGCAATACTATAAATGGATGCATACAGAATGCTGATGGACACTTTGGGAAAGTAGAAGTTAGTCCCAGCTGTGTGAGTGCAATTTGGCATTGATGCTCGGAACTGGGAGGCACCTCGTGAGTAGTGTGTGAGGCTGCTGCCAAGGGGCGTCACTGTGGGCGATTGAATGCGGGGATGCGTGAGATGTCGAGCACGTCCCACGTGTCCAATCGGTCCACTGCCGTGACCGCCTCGGGTACTGCCTGTACTGAGGTTGACCCCTCACCTGTGGTCGAGTGGGAGATCATTCCAAAGTCTGGCAGGCAGCGAAAAACTTGGCGAGGCGCCAATCATAGGGCCTCCTCGGTTTGTTTGACGAACAGGTTTCAGCGTTATCTATGGCTCACCATGTCTCTGAGCTGGATGCAGTCGTCCACCCTCTTCCAGAGGAAGCTTCTCGCTCCCCAAGGTCTGGGCATTCACAGAGGGCGGGTTTGCTGGTAATTGAGAGCTCCAACGTTAGGCGCGTAATGTGGCCTCTTAGGAACATGGCTGCCAAGGAGGGGAAGGAAGCCAGTGTGCACTTCGTGTGCATTCCAGAGCGAGTCATTCCAGATGTGGAAAGGGTGCTTCCGGATGCCATGAAGAGTACAGGATGTAGTCAGCTGCAGGTAGTGGCTCACGTCGGTACCAATGACATGGTGTGTGTCACTTTGAATTGGAGCAGATTCTGTATGGTTTCGGGTGGCTAGTGGAAATGGTAAAGACTGCCAGTCTTGCTTCCGAGATTCAGGTGGAGCTCATCATCTGCAGCATTGTTGATAGAACCGACTGTGGTCCTTTGGTGCAGAGCTGAGTGGAGGGTCTGAATCAGAGGCTCAGGCAGTTCTAAGACCATGTAGGCTGCAGATTCCTTGACTTGCGCCATCGAGTGGTGGGTTTCCGGGTTCTGCTTAATAGGTCAGGAGTCCACTACACACAGGAGGCGGCTACACGGATAGCAGGGGCTGTATGGAAGGTACTGGGCGGTTTTTTTAGGTTAGAGGGTCTCCGGGAACCACAGTAAGGTAGTTGTAGAAACGATTGGTATTGTAGTTGTAAATTGTCATAGCTGTGTTGGGAAAGAACCAGAGCTCCAAGCCCTAATAGAAAGCACTGAAGCTCGAATAGTTGTAGGTACAGAGAGTTGGCTAAAGCCAGAAATAAGTTCAACCGAAATTATTTCAGAAAGGATAGATTAAATACAGTTTGTGGTGGAGTATTTATTGCTGTCAGAGATAGTTTGCCTTGTAGCTAAATTGAAGTAGGTAGTTCGTGTGAAATAGTATGGGTAGAGGTTATACCTGACAATCGGACTAAACTATTAATTGGATCGTTGGATGGAGAAGATATAGTTGCTGAATAGTTCAAAGAAAACTTGACTCTCATTTCAAATAAGTACCCCACTCATACAATTATAGTCGGTGGTGACTTCAATCTACCCTCGATATGCTGGAAAAATTATATGTTTAAAGCTGGTGGCAGGCATAAAACATCATCCGAAATTGTACTGAGTGCTTTCTCAGAAAATTATTTTGAACAATTAGTTCATGAGCCCACTCAAAGCGTAAATGGTTGCGAAAGCATACTTGACCTTTCAGCAACAAATAAGCCGGGACAAATAGTGAGTATTGTGACGAATACAGGGATTAGCAATCACAAGGCAGTTGCTGGTAGGCTGAATACCGTAACACCTACAACCATCAAAAAGAAACGCAAAGTATATCTATTTAAAAAAGCTGATAAAAATGCTCTTAACACCTTTTTAAGAGACAGTCTTCACTGCTTCCTATCTGCTCATGTAAGTGTAGAGAAGTTGTGGAATGTTTTCAAAGAGATAGTATCAACAACAATTGAGAGATATATAGTACATAAATTAATAAGTGATGGTATTGATCCCCCATGGTACACAAAACAGGTCAGATTGTTGCAGAAGCAACGAAAAAAAGCATGCCAAATTTTAAAAACACAAAATCCCCAAGATTGGCAAAGTTTTACAGAAGTTCGAAATATAGTGCGTACTGCAATGCGAGATGCTTTTAATAATTTCCACAATGAAATTCTGTCTCGGAATCTGGCTGAAAACACAAAGAGATTCTGGTCATACATAAAGCACACCAGTGGCAAGACGCAATCAATACCTTCACTGCGTGATATCAACGGTGAAGTCACTGATGACAGTGCTACTAAAGCAGAGTTATTAAACTCCTTCACCAAAGAAGACAAAGTAAATATTCCTGAATTCCAATCAAGAACAACTACCAAGATGAGAAACATAGAAGTAGATATCCTCGGTGTAACAAAGCAGCTTAAATCGCTTAATAAAGACAAGGCCTCCGGTCCAGATTGTATACCAGTCAGGTTCCTCTCAGAGTATGCTGATAAAATAGTTCCATATTTAGCAATTATATACAACCAATTGCTCACAGAAAGATCCACACCTAAAGAGGAAAATTGCTCAAGTCACGCCGATACCCGAAACGGGAAGTAGGAGTAATCCGCTGAATTACAGGCCTATATCATTAACATTGATTTGCAGTAGGGTTTTGGAACATATATTGTATTCGAACATTATGAAGTGCCTCGAAGAAAATGATTTATTGACACACAGTCAGCATGGATTCAGAAAATATCATTCTTGTGAAACACAACTAGCTCTTCATATTCATGAAGTAATAAGTGCTATCGACAGGGGATGTCAAACTGATTCCATATTTTTAGATTTCCAGAAGGTTTTTGACACCGTTCCTCACAAGCATCTTCTAACCAAACTGCGTGCCTACTGAGTATCGCCTTAGTTGTGCGACTGGATTCGTGATTTCCTGTCAGAAAGGTCACAGTTCATGGTAATAGACGGAAAGTCACCGAGTGAAACATAAGTAATATCCGGTGTTCCCCAAGGAAGTGTTACAGGCCCTCTATTGTTCCTGGTCTATATTAACGACATAGGAGAAATTGTTTGCAGGTGATGCTGTCATTTACCATCTTGTAAAGTCATCAGATGATCAAAACGACTTGCAAAATGATTTAGATAAGGTATCTGTATGGTGTGAAAAGTGGTAATTGACCCTGAATAAAGAAAAGTGTGAAGTTATTCACATGAGTACTAAAAGAAATCAGCTAAATTTCGATTACGCGATAAATCACACAAATCTGAAGGCTGTAAATTCAGCTAAATACTTAGGGATTAAAATTACAAATACCCTAAATTGGAATGATCACATAGATAATATTGTGGGTAGAGCAAACCAAAGACTGCAATTCATTGGCAGAACACTTAGAAGGTGCAACAGGTCTAGTAAAGAGACTGCTTACACTATGCTTGTCCACCCCATTCTGGAGTATTGCTGTGCGGTGTGGGATCCACATCAGGTGGGACTGAAAAAATACAAAGAAGGGGAGCTCATTTTGTACTATCACGAAATAGGGGAGATAGTGTCACAGACATTATACGTGAATTGGAGTGGCAATCAGTAAAACAAAGGCGTTTTTCGTTGTGACGAGATCTTCTCATGAAATTTCAATCACCAGTTTTCTCCTCCAATTGCGAAAACATTCTGTTGGCACCCACCTACGTAGGAAGAAATGATCATCATGATAAAATAAGAGAAATCAGGACCTGCACGGAATTGAAGTGCTCGTTTTTCCCGCGTGCCGTTCGAGAGTGGAACGGTAGAAAGACAGCTTGAAGGTGGTTCATTGAACCCTCTGTCAGGCACTTTACTGTGAATAGCAGAGTAATCATGTAGCTGTAGATGTAGATGTAGGCCTCATATTGTTTTATAGTGCTGTTTGCAATAAAGTGTTATTAGCATACAATTTAAAAAAGTAACTTACTTTCTGAATTGCTAAAATACTTGACAGAAATATTTGTATGTCTGAATAACGTTGTTATTTTTTTATGCAATCAGTGAGTTTAAATAACTCCAGTTTAGTTTATCTTAAGTTGTATGCTGCATGGATTTCATATGGGCACCATATAGAACCAGAATGTTACTACAATCAGATCTCAAAGTGTGGGCAAATAATGATCGATACAGCAGTATGTTTTCCTATAAGTTGAAATTCTATTTCTCTCTCCAGTTTCTGTAGGTGACATAAAGTGGTCCACCAGACTGACTGGAGTAACCACAGTAACTGAGTGAGTAGTTAGCACACTGGATTCATATTCATCAATGGCAGAGTTCAAAGCACTGTTCAACAAACCTGATGTAAGTTTTGTGTGATTTCCTTAACTTGAATAAGATGAATGATTGGACACTTGCTTTGGAAGGAAAACAGCTGATTTCCTTATCCTTCTTCATCCTTGCCAAGCGCAGACTTTCTTCCTGTATCAAATACCATGACTCACATGGACTGACGAGAACTGCTGCGTCATTCAACAAAATGTTGACCATAAAAATAGAGTTGTCTGACTAACATCTTCCATCAGTCTGCTGTAAATACCTCAGAAATCATAATTGTAATCCATTTTTATGTCTTCAAGTAGTGTACGAAAGATTTCTTCTTTAATGATATTAACTGCGCAACTAAGAATAAATAAAGTGTTAGACATCTGAACAGCTTTCTTGCAGTTACCTCACGAGCTAATTGATTGCTATTAAGTCCCAATTCGAGCATTTTAAGCAGTTTTTTTTTTTTTTAAAGCAGTAAATGATTTCAGTTTTGGAAAACACTCATTTATAGAATGAAAACTTCTTTTTGTCAGTTTCATAGTATGTCAATATCTTCCTATGTCACACAATTGAAGAGAAAGTCAAATTTCACACAATCATGTCATGACTTCTTTAAAGTGAAGACGATTCTGCACAGCAGTTAGTGTCATTCAGTTTAAAATGTTTTTTAAGTCTTTGTAACTAAAGTTTGTAACATAAGTTAGATAGATAATCTACTCTGTCAGGAGAACACACATATAAAAGGCATTATAGTTTGCAACCTTTCCTTCTTTTGGCAGAAGGGTTGAAGGAGAGGGAAGAGGGGTGAAGGAATAGGACTTGTTAGGTTTAGGAAAAGGGTTAGAGTTCAGAAATGTTACCCAGAACCCCAAATTAGGGAGAATTTTCCAGATGGGATGAGAGGCAAAAACTGATTGTTGGCGACTGCACCAGATGGGATTTGTAAACTGTAGAGCATAATGGTCGAAGGTAGGGTAATATACAAGAGAGGGAGATTAGTGCTAAAACATTGTGCTTCAATTAATAAGAGTGAAAAGCTAAGTGCATTGTATGTGATAGAGGTGGGAGGGGAACAGTGAAAAATAAAGCAGTCAGAAAATGAAATGTGTAGAAAACTAAAAGGGAGTGAAGAAAGGAATAGTTATCTATTAAATTACTTATATTTTCTTACACTTTTAAAAAATTATTTTTGTTGCTGTAAAGTGTGTAATAGTTATTTGAAGATAGCTGCATAATTTTCATGCTTGATGTGTGTTCAACCCTTTCTGAAATTACGTTTTTATGGAATATGTAATTCAGCACATGCCAGGTTTAGTACTTATTTAGTAAGTAGGATGAGGGAACTTACCGTAGATTGGCATGCCAATACAAAGAGGGATGCTGCATCATCTGGATGAGTAGAAATGTAGAAATTACAGTGGGAGTCCCACAGGGTTTGATCACTGGCCCATTGCTGTTCGTGCTTTATTTTAATGATCTGTCATTTTATTTGAATCAGGAGACAGATTCAGTTCTGTTTGCAAATTATAAAAGCATTGTTCTAAGGGTAAGCAAATAAGCAACAGCAGAGAAAATAGTCAAGTGACATTTTTGTGGAAGTTACCGACTGGTTTCACACAAACAGGATAGCTTTAAACTTTGAAAAAACACAGCTCATCCCATTTTGTAGAGTCAAAAAATCCCTTGTCCTATTAAAAACAGGAAGATGTGAAAAACAGGGTAGAAAATTCTGCTTACGTGTGTATATCGATGAACACCTAATTTGATAAAACCATGTAATAGACCTGTTCAAATTTCTAGGTTCAGCTACTTTTAATGTAATTTCCAACTTAAGTCAACAAGTTAATACAGTTTGCATATTTTCATTAACTGATGTCTTACGGGATAATACTTTGTGGTAATTCCTCACGTAGGCTAAGAGTATTAATTGCACAAAAGAAAGTAATTAGAATTATGTATGAGGTTTTTTTATGTACTTCTTTCAGATATAGTATCTAGATACTGTGAGCATTAAACACAACCTTGTAGGAAATTTATTCACTTATGAAATTTATAATCAACATTTCCATCTGAGTTTGAGAGTAACGGAGTTGGTCACAAGAACTACAACAAAAGTAAAAATGCTGTTTGTTACCATGTAATGAGTCCAACTTAGTCACAGAAAGGGGCGAGATATGCAGGCTATAAAACTGATGGACAATCTAATCACAGAAATAAAATGTCTGACAGGTAGCAGAAATGTTTTCAAATGTAGATTAAATGTTTTTCTCCTCCTAGTCTGTAGAGGAATTGTGTGGGATATGCTTGTTATGTTGACATGTTCCACAAATATGACTATCTGCCATTGGCTACATGTCAGAATTGACAAACAAAAGGCTTCTGCCCTACCTATTTGGACATCTGTAATGTAACAAACTGAAGTTGGATCTTCCATTCAGAAAGGAGAAAAAATTGAACTGTATCATTATGAATGTGATAAAGTTGATGTGTCACAGAATGCTCTAAACTTGATTTTAGAAGGACATGACAATAGTATATACATTGTTGCATACCCTGTGTCTCTCGAAACACTTGTTGCTGTGTGTCGTTGATGCTTCCAGTTTGGGAAAAGGTTTGCTTTGCGAAAGTTTGGTTTTGTTGATTGTTCCATCAGTGATAAGCATGGTGCTTTGTTGTTATGTGAAATATGACAATATGTTGTAATCTCACTGAATCAGGTAATAAAAGACAACTTTATAATTTAGTCTGTCCCCTAATTTTGGTTTTAATTTTAATATTGCATGCTGAAGTAACATTAGGCACAATCATTATCAAAACATTTAAATTTTGTCAAGAGCTACAGCAGGAAAAATGTTGAAACTAGAACCTTGAGGTTTTAGGATCAAGATTTCATTTATGGGGAAGCAGTGGGAAAAATAATAGCAACAGTCATGATAGATCAGACAGATTTGGATGCCAGTGAGAAGGACGTGGACAAATGCAGGGACAAGCCACATGTAACATTTTTAAAACAAGGAACTGAATTGTTTCCTCCATTTTGTTGTTGACCTGTGAAAGGATTGTCTTCTTGTTGTGCCTAAACCATAAACATTCTAAGCAAATCGTATCTCCAATCTTCCTCACATATTAAGAAGTGAAGCCAGGTATAATTTTCATTTCTTACTGACTGTGCTGGTCTTTCCATGCCAATGAGCTGGAGAAAGTCTGAAGTGAAATCCACATTGCTTATGCAACGGGGAACATTATGTCATATTGAAAATGATCAACAAAAACCTCAGATAGGACAGATATAGTCATAATGAATAATAGAACAAAAACAATTGTTGCCGAGTTTGGTCTTTGTATATATATTCATCGAATGGATTTTGTAACCTTCACTTTTGATCATCTTGTTTGTAATTTAAACATTAAATCTTGGAGAGATTGTTGTCACTCTGTGGTCCAATAAGTGGCCACTCTAAGTATTAGTAGCAAAGGGACTGCAAGGTAGTTGATTTGTATGATTTTGCCTTCCTAGAAGAAGGCAAGGCAATGCTGACCCTATGAGTTCTCTTAGAAGACAGGTTAAGGAAAGGCAAACTTACATTTATAACATTTGTAGACTTATAGAATGCTTTTGACAATGGTGACTGAAATATTCTGTTTGAAATTATGAAGGTAGCAGAATAAAATACAGAAAGTGAAAGGTTGTTTGCAATTTGCACAGAAATCGGACAGCAGTTATAAGAGGCAAGGGGCATGAAAGGGAAGTATTGGTTAAGAAGGGAGTGAGACAGGGCTATAGCCTATCCCCAATGTTATTCAATATCTACATGGAACAAGCAGTAAAGGAAACCAAAGAAAAATGTTGAGTGGGAATGAAAGTCCAGGAAGAAGAAAGAAAAACTTGGAGGTTGCAAATGGAATTGTAATTGTGTTAGACACAGGAAAGTATTTGGAAGATCAGCTGAACGGAATGGACATTATCTTGAAAGAGGGATATAAGATGAACATAAACAAAACAAAACAAGGATAATGGAATGTAGTTGGATTAAAGCAGGTGATCTCAAGAGAATTAGATTAGGAAACGAGATGCTTAAAGCAGTGGATGAGTTTTGTTATTTGGGCAACAAATAGTTGATGATGACCAAAATAGAGAGGATATAAAATGTAAATTGGCAGTGGCAAAGAAGAAAAAGTAGTTAACATCAAATATAGTTTTAAGCGTCAGGAAGTCTTTCTGAAAGTATTGGTATGAATTGTAGCCATGAATGGAAGTGAAACATGAGTGATTAACAGTATCGACAAAAAGAAAATTGAAGTTTCTGAAATGCACTGTTTCTGATGAATGCAGAAGATTAGATCGGTAGATTCCACAACTAATGAGGGGGTACTGAACAGACTTGAGGAGACAAGAAATTTGTGGTACAATTGACTATCAGGATGGACTGGTTGATGAGAGACATTCTGAGACATCAAGGGGTCACCACTTTAGTACTGGAACGAAGTGTAGGATATTGTAGGAGGAGACCAAGAGATGAATATAGTAAGTAGATTCAGAAGCATGTTAGTTGCAATACTTATTAGGAGACGAAGAGGCATGCACAGGATAAAAACAACAACAGCAACAGAAGGAAAATGCTATACTCCTCTCTCATTTGTTCGTCAATAGCCTTAAAGGGTTGCCAGGTTTTGTGAGAGAATGACACGAAACATCTCGGCCGTCTGTTCTCTCTCTCTCTCTCTCTCTCTCTCTCTCTCTCTCTCTCTCTCTCTCTCTCTCTCAATAAGAATTAGCTGTAGCACCCTGTGGAGGAAAATAGGAAATAAGAGATAGTACATGGTTTCATTGGATTGACTCAATTAAGTGAAGTGCCAGAGAGCATTCCTTAAATATCTGTAGTACTAAATGGCTAACCCTGTCCAATGTGCACAATCGCAGTTGCAGGTTGCCTTTATAATGGCTTCCAGGGGCAACAAAAATTTGGCTTTCAGTATTTTGTGAAGTTATTGACAAAAATTTAAAATGTTGTCATCATCTACTCATTAAGAAGAATAATCTTATTTTAAATGTTTAGCACAGTAAGACAAGTATTACAGTTAGAAACTGGGATATTTGTCTTGCGGCAGCATAACTCTCAATGCTCACTCACCTTGCATATTCATCTAGTATTTGAGAACGAGAGCACTTAGCAACTTCCAACAAACTTTTCACATAATTCAAACATGTATGAAATTTTTTCTCACTGACACCTAACCCAAAATAAGGAAAGCAAAAAAGTCTATTGGTTGTTACATTTTCACTGTTCATACATTATAACTTCAAAATCGGTCATGGCATTTTAATCTATTACTTCTTGACTCCTAACTTTATTCACAACACATTCTGCAGGCATTATCCCTGCAGAATTATGAGAATATTGTACAACACACAGTTTGGTATATATGACATCATAAACATTGACAAACTTAAAACACGTGGGTTTACTTAAAACAGATTGCAAATTATCCAGACTATAGTCGTCCAGCATTTGATAATGAGAACACCTAGTGACTTCCAACAAACCTTAAATATAATTTCAAATGTATTCTAAACTTTTTCTCACTTACAGGCTGAATATCAAATATTTAACACACTAACTCATTTCCAGTCATTCCATTTGAAGTTGTTTTATTCATGGGAGTTTGATACTTTAAAGAATTGGGAGTGGGTGGCTACTAGTAGACTACTATACAGCAAATCAGATGTAAAATTTTCTCACCATCACTGTGGACCAACAGCACGTAACATAGCATGAAAAAATTTGATTACCTGAACACTGATCATTTTAAGTGACATTGACTGTTTGCTTAAAAGATAAATGCCCTTAACTGTAGAGTTGTTAAAATTTTTTGGTAGTAAGATTGCCATTTTATCTACATATGCGACATTGGTAACTTGATATGAGAAGGCCTATAATGTAATAACAACAGTTTGATGAAATTTTTCTAGTTGTGCAGTAATTTATAGGCTAAAATGTAGAGAAATATGTTTTAACTTCAAAGTAGTTTTTTAATACACAATTAGCACAGGAGTGAATTGGTAATATTATATGAAAATCATTAAAAAGTAGGACAAATTAAAAATGATGGAAAAATTTGATTTATTAATAGAGCAACGATTTTATGTTTATCATAGAACTGTACCTACAGTATAACTGGAAGAAAAAATCTTATTATAAAGGCTCACCAAAACACCCCTCAGATCGCATAGTCAGCTTCATCTTTGGCCCCACCCAAATAGGAACCTGAGTGTTCTTCAGTTCCCATACTGTTCGTTTCACTTCACATTTTTGATATCCTCCTCACCATTCAAAAGAGACTGTGACGATAGTACAACACTTATTTTTAATGGTAATAAGCATATTTAACACTACCAGCACCACTTAAGAGGCTTCATGGGCCCTTTTTATGCACATATTTTATCAATCTCTTGCTGTACACATTCTTTTCCAGGTTGTCCTTATTATTTAATTGGTCATTTTTCACAGCTAGCTATGATGTTTTTGCTTTGAAATGTCTGTATTCATTTCTTATTCTGAACTTTGCAGTAAAGATTTTTGTTCGTGTAATTTTCCATACAATTTCTGGTTGTTTTATTTACAGTTTAGCTACTTTTTGTACGTGATTTATTTCTCCACTTTTACTTAGAAAGATTCGCCATTTTCAATTTTTGGCTCACAAGGACAAACCCCAAATGCTTACATGTTTGAATGGGTAGTTTTCATATTTTTATACATGGAACACATTGCTTGCTCTCAGTTGACCATGACTTGGAAAGTATGCATAAAAACAAGATTGCTGATTATTTCATTAATATCTGTGAATGAGTTACAATAACTATATTATTTTAAGTAATTTAGTCTTCCTTTTATTTCTGTTTTATTGAAACAATTATCCACAATCCTGTTCCAACTCAATAGTATGTGCACTAAAATAACAATGAGTAGTTTTGAAGTCACGAGCAAAATTCTTATTTAATTTCATTTCACATTTGTTTGTTGAGGCACATGTAATAATTTCTGAGTGAAGTATTAGATTCTGACAGAAAATTTTTTCAAGCTTGTAATGTAGGTGCAAATCTTCCAACTGCATTATAAGTTTTTTTGGGATTTGGTGACACAAATAAATTCCAATTGTTACCTGACTTGCAATGTATAATATGTGTACCTGTTAGATGTACATCTCTCTCTCTCTCTCTCTCTCTCTCTCTCTCTCTCTCTCTCTCTCTGTGTGTGTGTGTGTGTGTGTGTGTGTGTGTGTGTGTGTGGAGGGGTGAGAGGGGGCGCACTTGCGCACGTGCATGTGTGTGCGCATGCACACGCTTGCAGCCCTGTGGTGAGGGGGAAGGGGGACAGGTCACACAAGCCTTCGTGCGTGCGTGCAAGTATCATGTGCCAGGCTGGATATTAAGTATCATGTGCCAGGCTGGATATTATGTTACTTATGATCATCTTACATGGTAGGAGCAAAACAAAGAACAAAGCTTCAGTTACAATATACGCTCCACAGTCTGAAACACTTCACACTTTCATACTTTTGAAAGATCCTTGAAATGTTCATCAGTGATGTGTGTTTTGTAATTATGCTATGATTGTGGTATGTGAGATTGTATTCTTCTGAAAGATTACATGTTATATTGTAATTTAATTCATCATCCCAAACCATCACTAGAGTCCTTGTATATTGAAGTAACATAAGGTGTTGTAGGCTTGTACTGTCCAAAATTATTAAATATTTTAATACATTTTTAAGTGCACAACATTCGTATATCAAATTACATGTGCTACCTCTTCCTGATTCTTGAAACTTGAAACCAGAAGAACTCTTTAAGTATAGCAATTTCATCATCATCATCTCCTGAAGTACCCTTGTTATCACAGTAATATTTTGTTATTATTGACTTGTATGCATGGCATATACATTCTCATATTTTCAGGGAATGGCACATTCCTGAAATGTTTAGGTCGGGTGATTTATTTCATTATTACAGTACTTCCTATGTTTATTTTTCTGAGGCAAACTCAGCTACCTTATCTGTACTGTTATTTCTTAATGCAGGTTTCATGTTTTATTTTGGTTCCACTTTCTAATTTTAATTATTTTGTTTACTTTCCCAGATGTATTATAACTACTGTACTACATTCTGTACTGAAACACTTTCTTTATACTGTAAAATTTTAATGTTTTTATGGATTTCAGTGAAACTGTAAATTCATCTCATCCATTGGAGAAAACAGTTATAACAAATAATTGTTACTCCTTAGGGAATAAGAAAATTATGCAAAACTTACTCATTGCTATGCTTAAATTTATCAAATAATTTGAAAATAAATGGAGATTTAACAATACAAAACCATTAAATGGCTTTCAGTAGATTCAGATAAGGGAATTATGGATTAAAAGTCTCAAAATTTCAATAGACAAGGACAAAAAGTAGGTAGAATAGGCAAGCACAGAAATAAATCAGCTGAATTTTGGTCAACTTAGAAGACACAAGACGCAATAAAATTCTAAAAGTGGGTGCAGCAGTTGAGATCCATTTTCCACAGAGGTAAATAAAAATCACTAAAGCTTTTGGTTAATTGTGGGATGGTAGTTGGTTGTGAAAACTGAAGTAGCGGGAATAAATATAAAAAGGCTGACTCCACAGATGTCGGTAACTACCACTCATGTCCCTCCTTACATAATTTTCTAAAATTTTTGAGTAGGTAATATTTTTAGGGGTTGTCACGCATCTGTGTGGTAATAGAATACTTAGCCAATCACAGTTCAGATTTCAAAAGGGCTTCTCGACTACTCACCTATTTATACTTTTACTGAGCACCTTTAAATAGTACAATATCACCATTTGGGAGCTTCTGAGGTTTATTGAAGGCATCTGATTGTGTCATTCATAATATTATATTAGAGACGTTAAGGTTTTATGAAAAACATATTTCAGTACATACTTGATTTAGTTCTTATTTAAGAAGCAGTATGCAGAAACTGACCTTAGACTATTCAAGTAATAGCAAGAGGATTGTCACGTCATCTGCATGGAGAGAAATTACAGTTGGAGTCCCATGGTGTTCAATCATTAACCCGCTACCGTTCTTTCTTCATGTCAATGATATGCCATTTTACTGGAATCAGTGGCAGAACTAGCCCTCTTTGCAGATGATATGAGCACTGCTGTGAAGCCAAGCAAAGAAACATCTACAGAGAAAACATTAAATAATGTTTTTGTTGAAGTTACTTTCTTGTTTTGGACAAATGAGTTGCTTCTAAATAGCTCATTCAATTTTGTATTGTAAGAAAACATCCCAACTTCTATTAGCCTAAAACATAAACAAGAAATAATAAACGGGGTAAAAAGCTTCTAGTTCTTAGGTGAGCATATTCATGAAAATGTAAACTGGAAAACCGTATTACATTATACTTAGTATACTGTGTGTCTATCCTGTGGGGTGTCAGGCCCATTTTCTCTGGTGTTTCGAAATTTTGGTGTTTTGCAATTTTGTTTTTGCAGAAAAAATTCCGCTCAGCACATCTTTCATACGCCATTTGGCATCGATGGAAAGTGTCGGTTTATTTCCCACTACAAACAACACAATTTTGAAAGTGGACCTTTACATGCCCATTCAATGGAGTGGTCCCAAATTAGTCTAGTGCATTGTACATTCTGTTGATATGTATTAACACGAGCAGTAAAATACTAAGACTAATGAGTAGTCCAGCAGCGTTTGAGCAGCACTTCTGCACGGCAGTTACATTCAGTGCAGGCAAGGATGGTTCTGTTGCTGCTTATTCTCCTTGTTTTACTGTCCCAGTTAAGGCACACCAATAAAAGAAATATCACAGTATACTAATTTGGGACCATTCTGTTGATTGGACATATCAAATTAAACTTAAAAAAAAATTGTTTGTAATGGGAAACAAACCAATGCTTTCCATAGGCACTGGGAGATGCGTTAAAGATGTGATAAGCAGTCTTTGTTTGGGCTGAATCCAGCTACATGTTGCAAAAAAGAAATTGCAAATGTCTGTCAAAATGCCAGAGGAAATGTGCCTGATGACTCTTAGGAGAGACACCCTATAAACAGTACACCTGTTAGAACATTTAGGTATGACTGCATTGCCATAAGAATAAATGCCAGCTTTGGGGTATAAAAGTTGGTAAGTTAACATATTTGGTATGTTTTCATTCACTGATTTACTGTGTAGTATTGTGGGTAACTCTTAGATCAGGCAAAAAGTATTCATTGCCCAAAGGAAAGTAATTAGAATTATGTTTAGGGTTCACTTACATACATATTGCTATCATTTCTTCAAGCATCTTATGAAATTTACTATCAACAATCCATCTGAGTTTGAGAGTAACAGGTACATTTATGAGCACTACACTAAAAATAAAAATGATCTGTATTATCCTTTAATGAATCTGTGGTTTGACAGGGGCAAAATGCACTTAGCTTTTTACTCTTATTGACTCATGCACGATGGTTTAGTACTAATCTCTGTCTTGCATATTACCCTGTCTATCACCTTTAAGCTCTCAGGTTTTCAAATCTTGCCCAGTGCAGTCCCCAACAATCAGTCTTTCCCTCTCATCTCGTCCAGTAAGTCCCCCATGACCCAGGGTTCTTTTAGACTTTCCCAAACTGTACGTCTTTTCCTAAACCTCACCAGTCCTTTTCCTTCACCCCTCTTCCTTCCCCTTCAACTCTTCTGCGAGAAGAAGGAGCCACTGGCTCCGAAAGTTTCGTACAAATTACCTGTTTTATGTGTGTGTTCTCCTGCTGCCACTTGATGAGTAAATGAAAATAAAATGTCAGACAGAAATGTTTTCAGTTGTAAACTAAAGCTATTTCTCCTTAACAACTCCTTCTATACTATAGAGGAAATCTGAAATAGATATAATCAGTCATTTTTACAGGAAAAACTTGTACATGGCCAGTATATAGCTGTATAATTTTGCTGGGTTTGTTCTGTTGTGTATCCCATGCATAACATTTGTTATGAATTTACTGTATTAAGCTCTCTCTCTCTCTGACTGTGTGTGTGTGTGTGTGTGTGTGTGTGTGTGTGTGTGTGTGTGTGAGTGATGTTGTTTAGAACTTTTCCAGTCCATATGCACATATTTTTATTCCTAAATTTAAATTACTACTAAGGGCCATCAAAATTTCTTCTTTAATTGCTAAAGAGCAAAAGTCATTTTTTTACTTTCTGTGTTGCTTTTAATCTTGCCACTGGATAATTTGGATGCCATGGGTGATTTTTTGATCTTTAATCTAGTTAATAATAGCATTTTTTTAAATCACACATTGATACTGAAGATGAAAACAAACAGCAGGAGAAATTTAGCACACTGAACAGAATTATTTAACGATAGTGAAAACTTATTTTTGCGTATTACTTTATGGAAATGAAAACTTGTTTTAGAAAATAATATCAATCAAAGTGTTAAATTTGTTGAGAATGAACTCTTATCCAAAAGGAGTGTATCGAGCAAGATGGTGCTGTGGTTAGCACACTGGATCCACATTCGGGAGGATGATGGTTGAAACCTATGTCTGGCCATCCTGATTTAGGTTTTCTGTGATTTCCCTGAAGGGCTTCAGGCTAATGCTGGGATGGTTCCTTCGAAAATGCACAGCCAACTTCCTTCCCCATCCTTCCCTAATCTGATGGAGCCAATGACCTGGCTGTCTCCTTCCCCAAATCAACCAACCAACCAAAGAAGTTTGGTTTAGATCCCTGTCCAGCCCTCCCAGTCTAGGCTACCTGAGATTTTCCTGGTTCCATGCAGATACATTCTGGGGTTGTTCCTTCATCAAGCCTATGCCAATGTCCTACCACACTCTTTTACAGCTAAACCAGTGTTCCATCTGCAATGGTGTCGCTATCAGCAGGACCTAAGAGGAAAGACAGAATGAAAAGAATGTTGTCATGGATTACAGAAAAATACTGAAGAGGGAAATAAAACCAAAAATAATAATGTATTGTCAAATGAAAAAGGAGGATATATGAATTAACATAAAGAATTAAAATAGGGATTAGAAAATTCTAAGACAAGCAATGTATACTGAAAGTACAACATTTGTAAGAAAATGCAATGTACATAAGTTTTAAAAAAATTAAAACATAATTAGATGAAGCTATCAGTTCTGCTGTGGGATGTGAGTTTTGATTCTAATTTAAAACATTTTTGTATTGTGCTTGTAAAGGATGAGGAGCTGAGTCATTGGATATGAAACTATGACAATACATGCACATTTATACTCCGCAAGCCACCCAGCAGTGTGTGGCGGAGGGCACTTTACGTGCCACTGTCATTACCTCCCTTTTCTGTTCCAGTCGTGTATGGTTCGCGGGAAGAACGACTGTCTGAAAGCCTCCGTGCGCACTCGAATCTCTCTAATTCTACATTCGTGATCTCCTCGGGAGGTATAAGTAGGGGGAAGCAATATATTCGATACCTCATCCAGAAACGCACCCTCTCGAAACCTGGCGAGCAAGCTACACCATGATGCAGAGCGCCTCTCTTGCAGAGTCTGCCACTTGAGTTTGCTAAACATCTCCATAACGCTATCACGGTTACCAAATAACCCTGTGACGAAACGCGCCGCTCTTCTTTGGATCTTCTCTATCTCCTCCGTCAACCCGATCTGGTACGGATCCCACACTGATGAGCAATACTCAAGTATAGGTCAAACGAGTGTTTTGTAAGCCACCTCCTTTGTTGATGGACTACATTTTCTAAGGACTCTCCCAATGAATCTCAACCTGGTACCCGGCTTACCAACAATTAATTTTATATGGTCATTCCACTTCTAATCGTTCTGCACGCATACTCCCAGATATTTTACAGAAGTAACTGCTACCAGTGTTTGTTCCGCTATCATATAATCATACAATAAAGGATCCTTCTTTCTATGTATTCGCAATACATTACATTTGTCTATGTTAAGGGTCAGTTGCCACTCTCTGCACCAAGTGCCTATCCGCTGCAGATCTTCCTGCATTTCGCTACAATTTTCTAATGCTGCAACTTCTCTGTATACTACAACATCATCCGCGAAAATCCGCATGGAACTTCCGACACTATCTACTAGGTCGTTTATATATATTGTGAAAAGCAATGGTCCCATAACACTTCCCTGTGGCACGCCAGAGGTTACTTTAACGTCTGTAGACGCCTCTCCATTGAGAACAACATTCTGTGTTCTGTTTGCTAAAAACTCTTCAATCCAGCCCCACAGCTGGTCTGATATTCTGTAGGCTCTTACTTTGTTTATCAGGCGACAGTGCGGAACTGTATCGAATGCCTTCTGGAAGTCAAGGAAAATAGCATCTACCTGGAAGCCTGTATCTAATATTTTCTGGGTCTCATGAACAAATAAAGCGAGTTGGGTCTCACACAATCGCTGATTCTGGAATCCATGTTGATTCCTACAGAGTAGATTCTGGGTTTCCTAAAATGACACGATACTCGAGCAAAAAACATGTTCTAAAATTCTTCAACAGATTGACGTCAGAGATATAGGTCTATAGTTTTGCGCATCTGCTCGATGACCCTTCTTGAAGACTGGGACTACCTGTGCTCTTTTCCAATCATCTGGAACCTTCCATTCCTCTAGAGACTTGCGGTACACAGCTGTTAGAAGGGGGCAAGTTCTTTCGCGTACTCTGTGTAGAATCGAATTGGTATCCCGTCAGGTCCAGTGGACTTTCCTCTGTTGAGTGATTCCAGTTGCTTTTCTATTCCTTGGACACTTATTTCGATGTCAGCCATTTTTTTGTTTGTGCGAGGATTTAGAGAAGGAACTGCAGTGCGGTCTTCCTCTGTGAAACAGCTTTGGAAAAACATGTTTAGTATTTCAGCTTTACGCATGTCATCCTCTGTTTCAATGCCATCATCATCCCAGAGTGTCTGGATATGCTGTTTCAAGCCACTTACTGATTTAACGTAAGACCAGAACTTCCTAGGATTTTGTGTCAAGTCGGTACATAGAATTTTACTTTCGAATTCACTGAACGCTTCACGCATAGCCCTCCTTACACTGACTTTGACATAGTTTAGGTTCTGTTTGTCTGAGAGGTTTTGGCTGCATTTAAACTTGGAGTGGAGCTCTCTTTGCTTTCGCAGTAGTTTCCTAACTTTGTTGTTGTACCACGGTGGGTTTTTCCCGTCCCTCACAATTTTACTCGGCACGTACCTGTCTAAAATGCATTTTACAATTGCCTTGAACTTTTTCCATAAACACTCAACATTGTCAGTGTCGGAACAGAAATTTTCGTTTTGATCTGTTAGGTAGTCTGAAATCTGCCTTCTATTACTCTTGCTAAACAGATAAACCTTCCTCCCTTTTTTTATATTCCTATTAACTTCCATATTCACCTTTATGCAATTCTAGTAGTTGCTGCAGTTTTTGCTAGCCCATTAAAAATATTAAAAAGCCTCATTGCAAACATTGCATCTTCTTTATCTAAATTCATTCAAGTATCGTATGTGTTGTAAATTTCACCTTTTTGTGGTGTCACAGAAAAATTTTTGCAGTGTTAAGTCCAATGACTAGTAGGGTCAAACAATTTTTTCTTTTGAACTTTTTTTGTTGTTTTAAATGTTTGGCACTGATGACCTCATAATTGCAGAGTGGTATGCTGAAACCAAATTTATTGCATATCATGCTGGAAATTCCTGCAGGAATATCAAATATACCTCACCAGTTTATTTTGGTAAAGATCTGTGGAGCATGCCACCCATCACATATGTTCATTTACAAGGTGATTATAATTAAAGTTAAACTTTCAAAATGCTGTAGAAATATCACCACTGGTCAGAATGACATCAAATTGCAACAGAATATTATCGGAGAAGGGGGAAAAAGTATGGCAGAAGGGAAAAAAAATGTGAAAATTGATCAATAGATGACGCTGTATGTGTCAGAATGTGTAAATGAAAACACCTGTCATGCACACGACCCATTGAAATTGATATAAACATGCCGTGTACATGGTGTTTCCTCCTTTCACATCTGCGATGTTCACCATGACTGTCTCAATGCAGGATGCTGTATTACAAGAATGATGACTCTGCACACATCGCTCTACAGAAGTTCTGCAGGACTTGACTATCATTTTGGAGCACAATGCTCAAGCACATACAGCGCAAGCTGTTACTAATTTGTTTGACTGATGGAGGTGCTAAGTGCTATACCACTTACTGCACTACCCTGACTTAAGCCCTTGTAAGTTCAATTTGATTTCTGAACTGAAGGAAACACTTCACGGCATTTGCTTCAGAACTGCTACAAATTCATGGGTCAATAGACCGCGCCGCTCAAACTGTCGACACAACTGGCACTGCTAAGAGTATCCTACGACTTCCACATCACTGGCAATGGGTTATACACAATGCTGGTGACTACTTTGAAGATCAGTAAAACTTTGAAACGCGTATCTATTTTGTACGAGCTGTAAATAAATAGTTGCCGCTATTAAAGTTCCAACCCTCATGACTTGCCAATCACAGGAGACTCCATAAAAACCAAATCACTGCAAAAAATAAATGATGTTGCTTGTAATAAACTATCAAATAGTGACACAGCTTAGTGAATCAACAAGAAAAAGAATGCCAATGTGGTTTCAGTTGCCTGGGACTGCAGTCGTGTGTGAGAGTTGTGTTTGCGTGAGGGTGTGTGCGTATGTGTGTCTGTTGTTGACAAAGGCCATTGGCCAAAAGCTTTAAGTGTGAAAATTTCTTTGTTGTGCCTATCTGCAACTCAGCATCTTTGCTATATGGTGAGTAGTGGCTTTCCCTCTCATAATATTGTTACTTTCCCTCCTGGATTTTCCATTGTTTGATTAACACAAAGTAATTAAATTTCAGGGATACGTTTTTCTAGGTAACATATTTAAGTGACTAACATTGCAAGATCACAGGTTAATGTAAGGATGAGAAAAGTCATTGCAGATGTGAAGTGCTTCTACATTAATAACTGGTGTAACTGCCAGAATGTTGAATTTAAGCATGCAAATGGGCATGCATTGTGCCGTACAGGTGTCATATGTCAGTTTGTGAGATGGACTTCCACGCGTGTTGCACTTTGTCAGTCAATTCAAGGACAGTTAATGCTGTTTGTGGATGAATCTGAGATTGTTGTCTGATGACATCCCATATGTGCTTGATTGGAGACAGATCTGGTGATCAAGCTGGCCAAGGCAACATGTTGTCACTCTGTAGAATGTTTTGGGTTACAACAGTGGTATGTGGGTGAGCATTATCCTTTTAGAAAACACCTCCTGGAATGGTGATCATGAATGGTATCACAGTCACCAGACTGACATACAAATTTGCTGTCAAGGTACGTGGGATAACCATGAGAGTCCTCTTGCTGTCATAAAAAATTGCCCCCAGACCATAACTTCAGGTGTAGGTCTAGTGTCTCTAGGCCACAAACAAGCTGGTTGCAGGCACTCACCTGGCCTCTTTCTAACTAACACATGGCCATCACTGGCTCTGAGGCAGAACCAGCTTTCATCAGAAAACCCAATAGATTGCCACTCAGCCTCTCACTTGACACCACTGAAATCACAAATGGCAGTTGTTTGAAGTCAGTGGAATCCATTCTACAAGGCAACTGATTTGGGGCTATCCTTGAAATAACTGATATGTGACAGTCTGTTGTGTCACTGTGGTGCCAACTGCTGCTTGACTTGCTGGAGACACAGTACATTGTGCCACACCCATACACTGAACATGATGGTCATCCTTCCCAGTAGTGCCTTGTGAGCACCTGAAGCCTGGTGTTCTTGTGACTGTACCTTCCCATGAGCACCACTGCCAGCAACCATATACAGTGGCTACATTCCTGCCAAGTCTTTCTGCAGTATCATGGAGGGAATGTCCAGCTTCTCTTAGTCATGTTACACGACCAGGTTCAAACTCAGTGAGCTGTTGATAATGGCATCTTCATTGTCTTAAAGGCTTTCTTGGCTAACATCAGATAACTATGTCCAAGCTCAAAGCTAACAAACACTGATGACCGTTATAGTAGATACTTAAAGCAAACCTAGTTTGCATCTTCTTAGTGGTGCTACTAGCAATAGACATCATCTTTCAGATGTAGAAACATGCCTACCAACTTTCGTTTTTATCACGCAATTTCTTCGGTGTGGAGATTTTTTTTATTTGTGATTGGTAGAAGTAAATAATGAATAAATAAGCTAAATAATATGAATATGTGGCTATTTACTGAGCACTCGCAGAAATTTAACTGACTTATTGTTTCTGCTCATGAACCAAGGTGGTGCACTGGTTGATGCAGTGCTCATATTCAGAAAGAGTTACTCAAATTCTTTCCTAGCCAACCAAATTTAACTTTTAGGTGGTTTAACTGAAGCACTTCAGGTGAAATCTGGTGTGGTTTCTACTAAATATTCATCCACTTCAGGCATGTCCTAAATTTCTTTTGACTTCAATCTTTTTTCATGTTCTGAAGGCAGTGTCACTATTTCCTGTCATCAAGAAATGAAACTTCATGTCATGCAAATGTTTGAATTGTCACATTAAACACAAATTTCTTGCCAAAATAAAACTCCACTCTTTATGTTTGCTGTTATTTGAACTTTGGCAATCAAAAGTGAAGTTAACAGAATTTTTGCTTTTATTGCTGTCGTGGTCTTCAGTTGGAAGTCTGGTTTGTGCCAGCACTCCATGTTACTCTATCCTGTACAAGCATCTTCATTTGTGAATAACTATTGCAACCTACATCCATTGGAACCTGTTTACTGTATTCATCCCTTGGTCTCCCTCTACAATTTTAATCCCTTACACTTCTCTCCAATATGAAACCTGATGACCCCTTGTTGTCTCAGAATGTGTCCTATCAACCGATCTCTTCTTTTAATCAATCTGTGCAAAAATTTCGTTTCTCCCCAGTTCTATTCTGTACCTCCTCATTAGCATGCTTCCTTAATTTCTTCTTTATTTTTTATTTCAAGATAAAAATTTAGATACAAGATTTTAAGATGCAAACTATTTCTAGGAGCAGATGTGGACTCTGGCCAAAATTTACTATTTGTTATTTTACAGAAAGGTTTGGAAACTGAGGAGATAGGACTTGAATAAGTTTAAAGAATCAGAGGTTCTTGAGAGTTTCAAAAGCAGCATTAGAACACTTTTGACTGGAACAGGGGAAAGGAATAAAATAAAAGATGAATGGGTAGCTTACAGAGATGAAATGCTGAAACAATAAAGGATCAAATAGGCAATAGAAATAGAAATCCTTAGATAATGTACAAAATATTGAATTTATTTGGTGAAAGAAGAAAATATAAAAATGAAGTTGACAAAAGGAAATATAAATGTCTAAAAACTGAGACTGCTTGATGTGCAAGTTGGCAAACCAGTAATAGCTAGAAGAGAAATGCAGAGCAGGTGTGACAATGGAAAAGAGAAGTGCTGCCTACACTGACATTACAAGGGCTCACTAAGCAAGAAAAACCTCCCAGGTAGACACAAAACAAGAAACACTTTATTTGCTATAACATAAAAGAGAACTCCTCATAAATCCACAACTGCTGCAGTTATTTGGTCAATGGAACACTACAGAAACTTCTGGAGTTGAAAAGCATTCTGAATACTGTCTTAGTAGTGAGATGATTGATGACAAATTGGAACTATATGTCCAAAGTGGACCGCAATCACTGTGAGTGCTAACAGCATACATTCCATGTCCAGAAAGACCAGATTTAGTATGGCTGTCTGCAAACCATAGTCACAAAAGTCTATAAACTGTTGGATACCAAGTCCAACCACCAGAGTCCTGAGAGGACAAGGTCTGTGCATATGGCTCATAGCAGACAGCTGATGGTTCATAGAAACCTTCAAAGGTGATGGTGTCCAGGATGATGTGTCAGCTTCAACTGGCTTTGATGTTGCCATACAGCGACCTAAATGTTGTGTCTCTAGAGATACACAGCATGGCGTACTTGTGGGTGCATGACATTGTGGATGTAATCGTCACAACCTCCTTGTCATGAAGTTGATGCTGCTTGTTGGCAGAACTGGCGCTATCAGTCACAGTTGCCAGAGTTGCCTATGAAAACACGTCGTTTTTGCTGTTGTCATTTGGGACTGTTTCTGTTTATTATTTATAGATACAGTGCAGCAGGTGGTTGCTTTGGCTACCCTCTGCATTGGCCTGTTATGCTGCATTGGCCTGTTATGCTGCTGGGTTATGTGTCCCAACACTGCATTCCCCTCCACCCTGGAGGAAAGACATTTGCATTTCTTGATGTGATGGAGTTTGGAGAAGTCAACATTGGAAGCAAAGTCCCAGAGCCCTCGCCATCAATGTCTGTGACAATGAGAGGTGTTGGCAGCAGCCAATGCACTGTCTTGAATGATGGTGTTGTGCTGACTGGCAGTCTCCCATTCCAGAAGATTTGCTGCTTCAAGTGTGGATGCTCCAGCTCAAACACTGGATGTTAGAGGACCTGAACAGAGATAGTGGTGGAGAAGTCAGTAGAACCATTTTACCTGTGAGGTCAAAGCTGATTAATATAGTTAAGGAACAATGACAGCAGCTTGGCCATCACCATAGCTCTGCCCAGGAGACAGGTGACGCATGATTGGCACCATTGACACCCATCCCAATAAAAAACCATTGCCCACACCTCCTTGTGTTTTCAATAGTAATGGTAATACGGCCGTGGGAAAGATTTGTTATGGGCTAATGGTTTCAATATAGAGAGCTGGAAGCACCAAGGGCAGCCATATAGCTTTTCCATCCTATTAAGTTGATCAATATACTGGCAAGGACTCTGTGGGAACATGAACAATGTTGCAGTCGTACTGCAAATTTCGTGATTTGGGATTTGAAGGTTCTGATGAAGTGTTACACTTTACCACTGGATGATGAATGAAACAGGGCTGTTTGCACAAGATGAATAGGCGTTGATTCACAAAATCAGTGTAATTCCAGATATGTAATCTGAGGTTCATAATTGGTAACAATCATTTCGGGAAGGCCTTCAATGACAAAAATCCTAGCCAGTGCTTAGCTGGTCTCGGCTGATGTTGTAGAGTTATTGTGAGATGTGTTGTTGTTGTGCACTTCAGTCCAGAGACTGGTTTGGTGCAGCTCTCCATGCTATTCTATCCTATGCAAGCTTCTTCATCACCAAGTAATTACTGCAACCTATATCCTTCTGAATCCGCTTAGTGTATTCATCTCTTGGTCTCCCTCTATGATTTTTACCCTCCACGCTGCCCTCCAATACTAAATTGGTGATCCCTTGATGCCTCAGAACATGTCCTACCAACTGATCCCTTTCTCTAGTCAAGTTGTGCCACAAATTCCTCTTCTCCCCAATTCTGTTCAGTACCTCCTCATTAGTTACGTGATCTACCTATCTAATCTTCAGCATTCTTCTGTAGCACCACATTTTGGAAGCTTCTATTCTCTTCTTATCTAAACTATTTATGTTTCACTTCCATGCATGGCTATATTCCATATCAATACTTTCAGAAAAGACTTCCTGACACTTAAATCTCTACACAATGTTAACAAACTTCTCTTCTTCAGAAACGCTTTCCTTGACATTACCAGTCTATATTTTATATCCTCTCTACTTCGACCATCATCAGTTATTTTGCTAACCAAATACCAAAACTCATCTACTACTTTAATTGTCTCATTTCCTAATCTAATTCTCTCAGCATCACCTGATTTAATTTGAGTACATTCCACTATCCTTGATTTACTTTTGTTGATTATATCCTCCTTTTGAGGCACTGTCCATTCCATTCAACTGCTCTTCCATGTCCTTTGCTGTCTCCGACAGAATTACAGTGTCATCGGCAAACCTCAAAGTTTCCTTTACTGCTTGTTCAATAGACAGACTGAATAACATTGGGGATAGGCTACAACCCTGCCTCACTCCATTCCCAACCACTGCTTCTCTTTCATGCCCCTAGACTCTTATAACTGCCATCTGGTTTCTGTACAAATCATAAATAGCCTTACACTCCCTGTATTGTACCCCTGCCATCTTCAGAATTTGAAAGAGAGTATTCCAGTCAACATTGTCAAAAGCTTTCTCTAAATCTACAAATGCTAGAAATGTAGGTTTGCTTTTCCTTAATCTATCTTCTAAGATAATTCGTAGAGTCAGTATTGCCTCACGTGTTCCAATATTTCTATGGAATCCAAACTGATCTTCCCTGAGGTTGGCTTCTACCAGTCTTTCCATTCGTCTGTAAAGAATTTGTGTTAGTATTTTGCAGCTGTGACTTATTAAACTGATAGTTTGGGCATTTTTACACCAGTCAACACCTGCTTTCTTTGGGATTGGAATAATTTTATTCTTCTTGACTTCTGAGAGTATTTCATCTATCTCATACATCTTGCTCACCAGATGGTAGAGTTTTGTCTGGGCTGGCTCTCCCAATGCCGTCAGTAGTTCTAATAGAATGTTGTCTACTCCCTGGACCTTGCGTTGACTTAGGTCTTTCTGTGCTCTGTCAAATTCTTGATGCAGTATCATATCTCCCATTTCATCTTCATCTACGCCCTCTTCCATTTCCCTCAAGTACATCACCCTTGTATAGACCTTCTGTGTACTCCTTCCACCTTTCTGCTTTCCCTTCTTTGTTAAGAAGTGGTTTCCCATCTGAGCACTTGATATTCATACAAGTGGTTCTCTTTTCTCCAAAGGTCTCTTTAATTTTCCTGTAGGCAGTATCTGTCTTACTCCTAGTGATATACGCCTCTACATCCTTACATTTGTCCTCTAGCCATCCTTGCTTAGCCATTTTCCACTTCCTTTCTATCACATTTTTGAGACGTTTATATTCCTTTCTGCCTGCTTCATTTACCGCATTTTTATATTTTCTCCTTTCATCAATTAAATTCACTATCTCTTCTGTTACCCAAGGATTTCTACCGGCCGTCGCCTTTTTACCTACTTGATCCTCTGCTGCCTTCACTATTTCACTTCTCAGAGCTATCCGTTCTTCTTCTACTGTATTTCTGTCCCACATTCTTGTCAATCGTTCCCTAATAATCTCTCTGAAACTCTCTATAACCTCTTGTTTTTTTTTTCAGTTTATCCAGGTCCCATCTCTTTAAATTCCAGTCTTTTTGCAGTTTCTTCATAACCAATAGATTGTGGCCAGAGGCCACATCTGCCCCTGGAAATGTCTTGCAGTTTAAAACCTGGTTCCTAAATCTCTGTCTTACCATTGCATAATCTATCTGAAACCTTTCAATGTCTCCAGCCCTCTTCTATGTATACAACCTTCTTTCATAATTCCTAAACCAAGTGTCAGCTACGATTAAGTTATTCTCTGTGCAAAATTCTACCAGGGAGGTTCCTCTTTCATTCCTTACCCCATTCCATATTCACCTACTACTTTTCCTTCTCTTCCTTTTCCTACTATCGAATTCCAGTCCCTCATGACTATTAAATTTTGTTCTCCCTTCACTATCTAAATAATTTATCTTATCTCATCATACATTTCTTCAATCTCTTCGTCATCTGTGTAGCTAGTTGTCATGTAAACTTGTACTACTGTGACAGGCGTGGGCTTCGTGTCTATCTTGGTCACAATAATGCGTTCACTATGCTGTTTGTTGTAGCTTACCTGCCTCCTATCTTTTTATTCATTATTAAACCATTACTCCTATTTGATTTTGTATTCATAACCCTGTATTCACCTGAGTGGAAGTCTTGTTTCTCCTGCCACTGAACTTCACTAATTCCCACTACATCTAACTTTAACCTATACATTTCCCTTTTTAAATTTTCTAACCTACCTACCCAATTAAGGGATCTAACAATCCACACTCTGCTCTGTAGAATGTCGGTTTTCTTTCTCCTGATAACAACATCCTCCTGAGCAGTCCCCACCTGGATCCAAATGGGGGATTATTTAACCTCCAGAATATTTTACCCAAGACAAAGCAATCATCATTTAACCATACAGTAAAGCTGCATGCCCTCAAAATTATGGCTACAGTTTCCCCTTGCTTTCAGCTGTCAACAGTTCCAGCGCAGCAAGGCCGTTTTGGTTAATGTTAAGAGGCCAGATCAGACAATCATCCAGACTGTGCAACTATTGAAAAGGCTGCTGCCCCTCTTCAGGAACCACACATTTGTCTGGCCTCTCAACAGATACCCCTCTGTTGTGGTTGCACCTACGGTACAGATATCTGCACTCCTGAGGCATGCAAGCCTCCCACCAATGACAAGGTCCATGGTTCATTGTGTAGGTAAGTCAATATTATCTCATGAATGGGTCTACGAAGTATAAATGGAGTCTGGACTTCGAGTGTGTTGCTGGAGGCTATGGCGAATATTTACGTGCTGGAACTGCTTGATTGCACTGGTACTGCTGGCAAGTTGAAAGCATACATTCTACATCTTTATCAGTACCTCTCCAGAAAATGTGTTTGCAGGCTGTGGTTACTGCATGCCAATGACCTTGATGGAGTAAGTTTGAAATGAGGCACTGCAGAGTTTTCAGAAAAGCATGTGGGGGTGGAGATCTCTCCCGAAGAGCACGTTGCAAGTATAGGCACTGCTGATCGCAGTGCCATATTCTGCCTGTTTGCATATCACTGTATTTGAATACACATGCTTATACCAGTTTCTTTAGCACTGAATATCATAAATATATCCAGATAAAAACATGACCAAATGCTGTGGTTGTGTTGCCATTTTGATGGATGTGGCCACTCTGGCACTAGACAAGGTCAACAAATGTTTGTGATTGGTGAGGAGAAGAAATCACTAGTCTTATACATACACACAAAACATTTTTAAGGCAAAAATAATGACTGGGGCCTTCCTTTCAATGACTAGCATTGTGCTGTGCTGGTGTCAAGTATGTTCTACTACATGTACCTTATGTGAGAGAGCCACCCTGAGGCCACAGTCTTATGCACTGCTGCCACAATGTGCCATTAAATATGATGGTTGTAGAGGAGTCAGCTTCAGGTCTTGGAAAGCTTTTTGGCGATTTGTACTGTAACATATCATTTTGGTGAAGTAATATGTTGCACAAGCATTTTCCAAACTGACAAATACTGATTGCAGCCATAAAAAGTTTATTTTCATAATGAATTAGTATAATCTACTGTTTGGATGCATATGTTATTTATGCACATTTGTTATGAAATGGCAGCATATCTGCAAGCCAGGATATGGAGTGATATCTGTTGTCCATAGCAACAAAGCCAGGATTACACTGCAATGCAAAATCAATTGATAACACTATGAATTAACAATTTTGAAGAGGTTGAGTAACCAATAAATAGCTATTAAACCCGTCAAGTACAGTTATGATGGAGAAGAAACCAACGACTCTATGAGTTGGAAGATTTTTGACTATGACTACAGAGGGATTCAGTTATATTAATTACAAGATGACTCTACAACAGTCATCACTGATCGCAGCTATGTCTTGTCAGCCAGCAGAGACAGCAGTATCTGTGGCACACTCAATTTTGGCAATGCAACATGGCATCGTACTAGTCCAGCTTCCAGCTTCCTGCCAGCATCTAGTTGTGGCAAAATTCTGGTGACCTGTATCAAATTTGAGTTGGTTAGTTTTAAAAATTTTTTTGTTGTGGTAGTGTTTGTGTTGTGGGATGAACTGCAAGTAGTTTTGCAACCAGAGTTTGTGAGCATACCACAGCAGCATAGTTAGCCTTATTATAAAATTAAGCTGAGTTTAATTAAAAATGTGCTATTGTAGACATTGCATACTCATGCTGACAAAAAAAAATTGATGCAGATATGCCGGCATGGTATCGGAACAGTTAGCTCTCAACTTAGTAATCACATAAGAAAATTAACTGCTAGTACAGTAGCAGTAGCAGTAGCAGAATTAAAAAATGAAGTAAAAACAACAGATACATTAGTATCACAAGTGCAGACAACACTATCCACATTAACAGAGGATTGTCTGTTTGATTTAGTATGGAAAAGTTTGAGACATCAATAGATACACCTCATTCTAACACAGAAACAAACAGAATGAAGAGTGAACTACAGAAAATAGGGGTAGAATTAAATAAGACTAAGGAGGTATAAAATTAAAAAAAGTTTATTGGAAATAGTGGACTGTCAACTGAGATAATAGAAGAATTGCAGCTAGAAAATGGAACTTGTCTATTGAAACAATTTACTATATTTAAGCCAGAAAAGGATGTTCACCCCATGTATTTTCTAGGGGTATTTACTAAATATTTACCCAAACAATAGGATGATTCAAAGATGATTGATTTCAGACTAAGTAATTTAGAGCGTGATGTGGTGGATTGAGGAACTGCTCATGCCAAAGAATTTATGTCCTGGTTTGATGGAAGTTTCAAAAAGTACTGGTCTCCTAGTACTCAAGAATACTTGAAACTTAAGCTTCTTGACCCACAGTATTATAATAATAGTTGGGGGATAGATTTAAGAGCAATTTACATTCCTCACCCTGAAGGCGGGCATAGTACTTGGTCTAGAGACATCTACACCTATACTCTGCAAACTACTGTGTAGTGTGTGGCAAAGAATACGTTCCATTGCACTAGTTATTGGGGTTTCTTCCTGTTCCATTCATGCATGGAGTGTGGAAGGATGATTATCTGAATGTCTCTAAGTGTACAGTAATTATTCTAATCTTATCCTCTCTACACCTATGTGAGCAATATGTAGGGTGTTGTAGTACATTCATAGATTCATCATTTTAAGTCTGTTCTTGCAACTTTATTAAATACTTTCTCGGGATAGTTTACATCTGTCCTCAAGAGACTTCCAGTTCAGTTCCTTCACTATCTCTGTGATGCTCTCTCACAGATCAACCAAACCTGTGACCATTCATGCTGCCCTTCTCTCAGTATCCTCTGTTAGTGCTATTTGGCACAGGTCTCACACACTTGAGCAATATTCTAAAACCAGTTGCATGAGTAATTTGTAAGCACTCTTCTTTGTAGACTGATTGCATTTCCCCAGTATTCTACCAATAAACCAACGTCTGCCACCTGCTTTGCCCATGACTGTCCAATGTGATCGTTCCATATCATATTTGTACAAAGTGACACACCCATGTATTTTTATGAGTTGGCTGATTCCAACAGTGACTCATTGGTATTATAATCATAGGATATGACATTTTTTTCATTTTTGGAAGTGCAAAATTTTACATTTATGAACATTTAGAGCAAGTTGCCAATCTCTACACATTGTTGAAATCTTATCAAGGTCTGGCTGAATATTTATGCAGCTACTCTCAGATAGTACTTCATTATAGATAAATACATCATCTGCAGAAATCCTGGTTTTACTATTAATATTGTCTGCAGTGTTATTAATATGCAACATGAACAGCAAGGGTCCCAACACACTTCCTTGGGGCACACCTGAAGTTACTTCTACATCTGATGATGGCTCTCCATCCTATATACATAAATGATTTAGTGGACATGTTGGGCAACAATCTGTGGTTTGCTGATGATGCTGTGGTTTATGGTAAGGTGTCAAAGTTGAGTGACTGTAGGAAGATGCAATATGGCTTAGACAAAATTTCCAGTTGGTGTGATGGATGGCAGCTAGCTCTAAATGTAGAAAAATGTAAGTTAATGAAGATGAGTAGAAGGAACAAACCTGTCATGTTTGGCTGCAGTATCACTAGTATCCTGCTTGATACAGTCAAGTCATTTAAATATCTGGGCACAATGATGCAAAGCAACATGAAATGGGATGAGCATGTGAGAAGTGTGGCAGAGAAGGCAAATGGTTGACTTGGGTTTATTGGGAGAATTTTAGAAAAGAGTGGTTCACCTGTAAAGGAGACTGCATATAGGACACTGGTGTGACCTATTCTTGAGTACTGTTTGAGTACCTGGGATCTGTACCAGGTCAGATTGAAGGAAGACATCAAAGCAATTCAGAGGCAGTCTGCTAGCTTTGTTACGAGCTGGTTCAAACAACACATAAGTATTATGGAGATGCTTCAGGAACTCAAATGGGAATCCCTGGAGGGAAGGCAATGTTCTTTTTGAGAAACACTGTTGAGAAAATTTAGAGAAATGACATTTGAAGCTCTCTACCAATGATTCTCTCCTGCAAACATACATTTCACACAAGAACCACGAAGATAAAATATGAGAAATTAGGGCTTATATGGGGACATATAGACACTTGTTTTTTCTTCGCTCTATTTGTGAGTGAAGTATCTCTGTAGATGTGGATGTAGATAACAATAACATGCTGCATCCTTCCTACCAAAAAGTCCTCAATTCAGTCATAAATTTCACTTGATACCCCTTTTGATCATACTTTTGACAATAAGCATAGGTGTGGAACTCAAGAAATACTGCCTCTACCTGACTGCCTTGATCAAAAGCTTTCAGTATGTCATGTGAGAAAAGTGCAAGTTGGATTTCACATGATTGATGTTTTCAAAATCCGTGCTGGTTGGCATCGAGGAGGTCATTCTGTTCAGGATACCTCATTATGTTTGAGCTCAGAATATGTTCCAAGATTCTACAACAAATCGATGACAAAGATATTCGTTGGTAGTTTTGTGGATCACTTCTACTAACCTTCTTGTAGATGGGTGTGATCTATGTTTTTTTTCCCAAGAACTGGGCACAGTTTTTGGTTTGAGGGACCTGCAATAGATTATATTTAGAAGAGGGGCTAACTCAACCACAATTTCAGTATAGAATCTGACAGATTTCATCAGGCCCTGGAGCTTTGGTCAATTTTAACACTTTTAGCTGTTTCTCAACACCGCTGACACTAATACTTACTTCATTCATCTTTTCTGTGGTATGAGGATTAAATTGGGGCAATTTTTCTGGGTTTTCCATTGTAAATGAACATTTGAAAATGGAGTTAAGTATTTCAGATTTTGCTTTGCTATCTTCAATTTCAGTTCCTATCTCATTCACTAAGGACTGGACAATAACTTTGATGCCACTAACACCCTTTACAAATGGCCAGGATTTCTTTGGGTTTTGTGAAGTATCATTTGAAAACATTCTGCTATCATAGTTATTGAATCCAACAGGTGTTGCTTTCTTGACAGCCAAACACATTTTGTTCAACATCCCTCTATCTATAACTCTGTGACTGTATACTGTGGGGATCCCTCCCATTATGAACAGGTATACTGGGTACATATCTATCCAGTGCACACTTGATTATTCTTTTAAACTTGAGCCATAGTTCCTCTAAATGCTCCTGCTCTATGCTGAAAGTTTCAAGTTCCTCATTGAGATGTGACACTATGATTTTTTTTATCTAATTTACTGAATATATACACTGGTCAACCAGAACATTATAACCAGTGACCTACTATTGATATAAACCCACCCATGCAAAAGCAGCATCACCTGGAGAGAAATGACTGCTAGTCATAAACATGCATGGAGCATGTAGTACCAGTGAATATACTGTCCATGTGTAGAATGGCGAATGTGCACGATCTATCTGAGTTAAACTGAGGGCAGATTGTAATGGCCTGGAGGCTTGGCATGATCATTTTCTATTGATATAAACCCACCCATGCAAAAGCAGCATCACCTGGAGAGAAATGACTGCTAGTCATAAACATGCATGGAGCATGTAGTACCAGTGAATACACTGTCCATGTGTAGAATGGCGAATGTGCACGATCTATCTGAGTTTAACTGAGGGCAGATTGTAATGGCCTGGAGGCTTGGCATGATCATTTTGAGTTTGACCGAGAGCAGATTGTGATGACCTGGTGGCTTGGCATGAACATTTCAGAAACTGCACAACTTCAGTGTTCAAAGAGTGCTGTGGTGAGTGTCTTCAACACATGGAAAAACCATGCATAGATGTCGTGGAGTTGGGCGGCAACCCCTCATTAAAGATGTCTGACGTTGGCTGGGCAGACTGGTAAAACAGGATAGGTGGTGAACTATGGCAGAACCAACATCAGACTTTAACGCTGGGCAGAGTGCAAGTGTGTCTAAACACATAGTGCACTGAACACTACTAACAAAGGGTCTTCACAGCCAACAATCCATGCATGTGCCAATGTTAACCCCATGACATAGGCAATTCCAACTGAAATGAGCATGTGACCATTGGCACTGGACACTGGCACAGTGGCAGAGTGTTGCATGGTCTGATGAATCCTGATAACTTCTTCATCATGCTGATGAGAGGGGACAGATTCATTGTCTTCCAGGCGAGCAGCTCCTTGACATCCGTACTGTGGAAAAAAAGACAAGCTGGCAACAGCTCTATTATGCTCTGGGAAACATTCGTGTGGGCATCCATTAGTCAAGTGGAGCTCACGCAAGACACCATGATGTCAAGTAGTATTGTACACTGGTTGCAAACTTCATACACCCCTTCATGATGATCATGTTTCCCAACTGCAGTGGCATTTTTCAACAATATAATGTCCCACGTCACAAGGCCAGAAGTGTGATGGAGTTGTTCAAGGAATATAGTGGTGAGTTACAATTGATGTTCTGCCGCCGCCCCCCCCCCCCCCCCCCCCAACTTGCCAGATCTGAATCCAATCAAACACATCTGGGATGTGATTGAATGTGGTGTCAGAGCTCATTGCCGCCGTCCCCAGAATTTATGGTAATAATGTGACTTGTGTGTGCAGATGTGGTGCCATGGTCCCAACTCCCTCCAGTGGCCTACCAAGGCCTCATTGCTTCTATGTGATGATGTGTCACTGCTTTAATCTGTGACAAAGATGAGCACACCAGCTTTTAGGTAGGTGGTCATAATGTTCTGGCTAATTAGTGTATATCTTTCTGCTTGTTTTAGTTGTCCTTTGTACTTTGGTAATCATGCTTGCCACAACCGCATCATGGTCACTGATACCAATTTCGATGTGGACATCCTCAAAGAGGTGTGGTCTATCTGTTGCCATTAGATCCAATATTTTTTCATCATGAGGAGTGTTCCTTACTACCTATCCTAGTTAGAGTTTAGAGAAGGCATTTAGTAATGTTTTACAGGATATCTTATTATGCCCACCACTAACAAAACTGTAATTTTCCCAATTAATTGATGATTAAAGTCTCTACTGATCATTATATTACGACTGTGGAACTTACTCTTAAGTGAAGTGAGGTTTTCTCTAAGTTCTTGGTTGCATCAGGAGATGCGTTTGGTGGGTGATAGAAGGTTCCAATTATCATTTTATCCCCACCCCTGATAGTGAATCTAGCCAAAAAATCACACATGCAGATTCAGTTTCTATCCTTTTGATATACAGTTAAAATTTCCTCAAAAATCTCACTGCTCTCAATTTCAAGTTTGAAGCAGCTTCCTGTACCTAATATCATGCGAGCTTCACAGTTTTTCAGGAGTACTTCAAACTCTGGCACTTTGTTGTGGTTCACTAGGATTTTGATATTCTCCCTTGTGAGAAGCATTTTTATTTTTTTTTGTTTTTATTTTACACTGATACTTCTGGGTATCCTAACACTATCATTACCTGGATTGAATGGAGAGTCACCTAATCTAAAGAACCTTACATGCACTCCAGCACAATCAGCTATGTGAGTAGGAGGCTCTGATGTGTAGTGCACACCTGACCCATTTAGGGGGACCCCGCAAGTCTCAGCACTAAGGCACAAGTCCAGGAAGGTGCAGCCTGCCTTGTTACAGAAGTCTCTGCTTCAAAACCCACTTGATTCAAAACCAAAGGGCAACAATCGGTTCTGGAGACAATGCTGCAAATTGTGAGCTTCATTGGGACTCCACGCACAAGGCTGGTCTTCTCAAACTTCTCTGTTAGTTGCTGGAATGACCCAAAAATGACTTAGAAGCCCAGACAACAGGTATCATTTGTTCCGACCTGTGCCACAATCTGTAGTTGGTTGCATCCTGTTCTCTCAGTGGCTGCTGAATAGCTGCTTCAACATGTTGAATGAGGTCCCCAGGTGTGCACACTGAGTGCACATGGTGTCTTTTTGTGTTCCTTGATGCCATTTCCCATAAGGGGTACCATCATTCACTGTATGTTTGAACTGCCAATGATAGGAGACCCCAACCCTTTTTTGTTTGCCTGGCACCAGAAAAAACAGGTTTCCCCAAACAGGTGAAATGAGTCCCACAGGATCAGTTTCAGTGAAAGACAGCACCTCAAACATGTTGGTTAGGGGATCAGTACAACACCCAGAGTCCTCCCTGGTCCTCGTCCATCCTGTACATGATGCCTAGATTGACGCACCACATGAAGTCAAGTGGACAAGTAATGACAGATCCCGTACTTTCTGCAGAGAAGACAGGATCCACAGGAGCGTAAAGAACTTGAGGTACCTCTGGTACTGATATCACAGGCACATGATTATCAGGAGCTCTTCCAACACAGCAATTCACAGCAGCTGCCAACTGCTTGACAGCAGTCAGGGTGATTTCCAGCTCCTTACCAAGGTCCACCAACTCATCCTATGTTTGAGAACAGAATTCACAGAGAGGCACCAGTTTGGCTGGTGCAATGTATTACAAGGCCATGAACAAATAACTTTATGTTAAGTACACTGATTATCTTTTAATCTGTAGAGCTAGGATGTTGCTAATTCCCTATAAGAAATGAAGCAAATACACAAAATGAGATTTCTATTAAGGCAACATAAAAACCTGTGGTAAAAATTACTAGGTTCCTAAAATGTTTGGGGGTTAACCATAGCTGTTAGCAAACTCAGAAACATAGTTAATTTATGACAAATGTAGATAATATACAGGGCTACTCCTCTTTAAGGTAAAACTAGATGTAGCACAATATGTTAGTTATAACTAAATCACAAATGTCGATTTACTACAAATTACTTGCAGATTATGCAAAGGATAATGGTAGTTTCTGAAAATTCTCAAAAGCACACAGTTATTTGCTTTGATATACAATGAAATTCAGGGATGATTTATTCTTTGGTAGTAACTGTGAACCACAAATGCTGATTTTCTGTGAAATAAGTTACATATACAAAACACTTTTATTGGTAACTTACAAAAATATAGTTGTGCAAGCATCCAAAAATTCCCAAAATTACCTATTTCTCAAGTAATTATGCAACAAAATTAGAGAATTACTGTTTTGAATGAAGATATGCCTACTGTTTATTGTGGCTATCACAAATGTTTGAAATTTTACTATATGTCAAAATCTGAGCAGGTATTGATACAATGAATGCAGAAGCCACATGAACACTAAAATATGTGATGTTAGAACTTTAAATTGGATCATGATTCTTGTACAAGTCATCTTGTATGTATAAATAAACATGAGTATTGCCTGGATTTTTACTTATTATGAAAAGGATAGATTACTACTCATCAAATGGTGGAGATACTGAGTCACAGATAGGCACAAAGAAACGACTGTCAAAGAAGTAAGCTATGAAGCTTTTGCCCGAATAGATCTTCGTCAGAATCCGACAACTTACACATTTACTCTCACACAAATGCAACTCACCCATATGACCTAAATGGATTTTTTTACATAGCTGTTTCTGTGCACACACCTACACTGGTATGCAGAAGAAGAACACTGAAGCATCCTAGAGCATCACTACTGTGGTGTCTCTCTTGCATAACCTGATGCAAGACTATGGAAACATCCACTTAGTTAACAAGATTTTACAGTTTATTTAGTTGTGTTTGTGGTTTTATTACCTTATTACTGTACATATGAGGCAATACAGCTGTGCTGTTAATTTATTTTATTTAATATGTAGTATGGTGTTCAGAAAAGTTCTGGAGCTGGGGCAGGGTATGACAATGGAACATAATATAGACATTATCAAAAAATACATAAGAAACATGCCACAGGTAAATACACATTCTGAGTGAATTTAACAGATTGATGCCTACTAAGTATTGAGTTGTCTGCTATGTTTTTTGAACTTTAGATTCATGTAGAGTAACTTTTCTCCTATCTTCTTTAGAACTTTAATTACTCTCAACAGTCCTGGAGGTTGGTTTTTTTTCTTAAAAAAAAAAAAAGAAAAGCTTGGTGTTTGGTTTGTCATTTTTGGAAGGGGGAATAAAGGGGGACATACACTCAGCCATGAAATCTAAACATGACAGGCAAATATCCAGGTATGATTGTTGAACCACATAACAGGAGGGCATTTGTTGAAACATATAACAGGAGAGCATTCAGGGTTACAGGAGTGAGTGATATGTACAGAGGAGTAAAATAAATACAGTACATAACACAGATTGAAAACCAGGTATGAATACAGGCTGTGGTATGAATAGGTTACCTTGTTATATATGTATAGAAGGAGAAGGTAGAGTTGTAAATGCTGTCAACATGATATTCTACCTTAATCTATATATGTATGGGCTTCAGGTGGACCTAGAGGAAAAGGATAGCCCATACCTGAGAGAAAAAGGAGAATACATAAATAGGGACCCTGCCACTGTGGAAAATTAAAAGACTGTGTAAAGAAGATCTTTCTGAGGAAAGAGAATCTTGATGTTCTTAAAATTTTATTTTGGTGGTGGTCCACAGCCTCAGCATGTTTTGAGAATGAGAATACAGTCCAAGTAGTCTGCATTCCTTTTATTATCAATGTAGTTGGTCAATAGTATGTGTATAGTTACTACATAAGTTGGTACTGTTAATTTCAAGGTTCCTCCAAAGTAGCAAAGTAGATGAATTTACCTGAGTTTGTTATTCTGTTCCATATGCTAATTTAAAGATAACACAATAAAGAGGCAAATATCTAAGCTTTGTATGCTATTCTTCTGGTTTGGAAAAATATGTAACTGACTATAGAATGCTTGTTGATTTTACAAAATATGTAACTTGTCAGGTTCCATGGCAGTTAGTGCTGAAAGTTTTTAATGAGGGAACTGGACTCACAACAAATGATGTGGTGTTCTCTGTAACAGCTGCACAGGGCAGTACCCTAGTATAACTTTGTAAGTTGTGTAGAGTCTCATATATTCTTCCACAAGGAACATCTATTTTTGTTGGAGGTGGTTTGATAAGAATTTTCTTCTGGAGGTTTTGGGTAATTTAGTCCATGGAATTGATTTAATTTGAAGTGTAGCACAGTCCAGCAGTTTCCAAAAAAGAGATAAGCATGGCCGGAAAAGCCTGAGTTATGGAAGAAACATATTTGATTAGATGAAATATAGACGATAAGACTAAATTGCTACTGGACTGTAGGCCCTGGTAATGAGCAGTTCACGAGACAAAACAAAGAAATATTGTAAATCAGTTTAATGGTCCATATTAGTAATAAATATTTGTTATCTGAGGGCCCATATCTATCATTAAAGAATGATTTCCTGATAGAAATGTTAAGAAACTGAATCAAAGACAAGTTGAGGCATGTACGTGTCCATGATTGATGGTTTTTAATTTATTGTGGGGCATTCAACATATAATAAACATGAATAAGAATATTCATTATAAATGAGATGCAAATAGAACTGTGATTATACATCAAATAGACACAAGATATTGATTCTTATAATTGATCAGTTTAAAACTATTTTTGAACTTTAAATGTTTACTGTTTGGTTGGTATTTTACAGTAGTGGTGACTCACCTAAGGAAAGAAATCTGGAGTGTAATATATCACTTTGGTGAAGTGATGTGGTGCACAAGCATCTTCTGAACTGAAAAATGATGATCACCAATATAAAAGTTTATTTTTGTAATGAATTAGTATAGCCTACTGTTTGGATGTCTGATTTATTTATGCACATGTTTTGTGAAATGTATGGATGCAGAATATCTGCAAACCATGATAATGATAAACCTCATACCTCATTCATGGTACCTGCTGGTTGGTCAGTTTATTCCATGTTGTTGGCTCCAGTCTTGGAGACGTGGTGCAAACTGTGGAGGAAGAGGAGCTGTGACAATGCCTCTGATATCATGGCAACAAGAGAAAATTTGTCATATGCTCACTCAATTGGAATCTGTTAACTAACACAGACCTTTTTGGATTTAGTACTTATCAATATAATTGTGAAGTTCCAAATAATAAAAAAAAAGCTTGTAGTACATAGTCATTGTGAACAAGAGTACAATATACTACATGTTGTTAATGGGAAGCATCTTATTTATTTAAAGAATCAGATTTTAGATTTTTACTCTTAACTTCCAGCAGTAACTGCAGCACTTTGAGAAATGAAGTTTGATCAGAACCTGTTGTTGAGTGTGCAGAAATAATTAGGTGAGCAAGATTAAATAATGGTAAGTTGTAGCTCCTGATCAGACTATACATCGCCACCCAACATCTTGGTAAAGAAGTAACGGAACATCACAGTCTGGCTTTTTAGAGAAGATTGTGCAGGGGTTCTGCAATAGCAGTGGTGTGGGGGATAAACTTGCAGTAGTAACTGAGGTGTCCCAGTACTGACGTTTGACTGTTTGGCATTGTATGGTGCCAGCTACTTTTGGCTAGCCTCCACATGGTGTGGTGTTGGCTGGATCCCAGAAGTGCTATATATATGGCTTACGTACAAAAGATGTGCACTTATCATTGATGCATTTCAGGCTGTTAGAACTTCAAGTTTAACACATATATTTAGGAACGACACATCAACACATATAAGTTACAGAGTAAGTTGACATGTGAACACGTTAGCGTTTGAATAAGCACTGAGTCTCAGTCTAGCGGCCGCTGCTCGGCTGGCCGCTTAGGTGGCGCAGCTGCTGCATGCCTGGCAGACAGCGCCGCACGTAGAGGACGTGCGTAATTGCGCGGCGGCACTTTGAATGATCGGTGAGTCACAACACTTTTCCCCCCTTTGAAATTGTTGCACTGGTCTTGATGGAGGTGTCCTGGAGATGGCTAACATCCATAGGCGTTGTTTGACTCGCCGTAAAGTCTCGAGGAGGAGGCTTCCCGTACGGACAGAAGTGTCCCCGATGATAACGGGTCGAGCTGACAGGAGACGTAGGGGTCGAATCTGCTGGGGCCCCATGCACCAATCTGCCCATTGCGGCAAGTCCAGTTGATATGACAGGAGACATGGGCGATGTGTCAGCGTCCGTTGGAGGAGGAGGCGAGTAGATGTACTCTGACAAAGGATGGTCCTCTGGTTCCTGCATGGGCACGTCTCCTGGTGGCGTCCGTTCTGGTGCTGGCATCACGATGACGGTGAGAGGGCTGTGTAGTGAGTATTGAGAGATGCCAAGATCCCGAGCATCAGGTAAAGCCAAAGGTGGTGTGGTGGCATTCGGAATAGGCATTGCTGGCACCCGAGGCCGAAGCTGGTCCAAATGACGCACTGCAACACCCGTGTCCATCTGGCTTTCATACAGGCGTCTGCCACGGTGTCTTAAGATGCGGCCCGGGCTCCATTTTGGCCGCCTGCCATATCCCCGTACCCAGACGAGGTCGTCGGCGGTGAACCGGCCAAGTGAAGGCACCCGCGGCCGTGAGGTGGGAAGCCGCAGAAGATGAAGTAGCATGCGGGGCTGTCGGCCATGTAAGAGCTCAGCCGGGCTGTGATTGCCCATGGGGGTGAAACGGTAAGACGCCAGGAACTGGAGAAGCGCATCATCAGCAGCAGCAGAAGAAGTCAGAAGTTTCCGCATCTGAGCCTTAAATGTGCGGACCAGTCGTTCAGCCTCACCGTTGGATTGTGGATGGAACGGCGGGGCCGTGACATGTGTAACGCCATGACGAGCACAAAAATCCGCAAAGTCGGAAGAGGCAAATTGCAGACCATTATCAGTAACAAGAGTAGAGGGGAGGCCTTCCAAAGAAAAAATGCGGGCGAGAGCACTGGTGGTTGCCGCGGTGGTAGGTGACGTGCAACGGACAATAAAAGGAAAGTTAGAGTAGGCGTGAATTACGAGGAGCGAATAAGTACCTAAAAAGGGTCCTGCAAAATCAGCATGAATGCGCTCCCAGGGCTTCTCAGGCGAAGGCCACACTGACAAAGATGACTTCGGGGCAGCGGCCTGTGACGCACAAGGGCCGCAGGCAGCGACCATGTGTGCTATTTCAGAGTCGATGCCAGGCCAGTACACATGACGGCGCGCCAGAGATTTTGTGCGAGACACACCCCAGTGCCCCTGGTGAAGGAGGCGCAAGACCGAAGCACGCAAAGATGCAGGGACCACAACACGCGGCGAAGCATTGTCAGTGGAGAGGAGGATAACACCATCCCTAGCCGTGAGGCGGTAGCGCAAAGTGTAGTAGTTCCGCAACGGATCAGAAGTCTTAGCGGACGGGCGATCTGGCCAACCCTTCTGAATACAGCGTAAAACCCGGGAGAGGGTAGGGTCAGAAGCCATAGCAGCCGCCAGCCTGTCCCCAGTGATGGGGAACCCGTCCACAACCCACTGCTCGGCAACCTCCAGGTGGAAATACAAAAGTTCGTCCTTATCGAATGCCTGATCAGGACCCATGGGAAGGCGAGGCAAAGCATCAGCATTTGCATGTCGAGCCGTTGGCAGGAAATGAATCTCATTATTGAAACTGGACAAGTAAAGAGCCCAACACTGGAGGCGGTGTGCAGCCTTGTCGGGAAGTGACGTTGATGGATGAAACAAGGAAACAAGTGGTTTGTGATCCGTAACAAGATGAAATTTTGAGCCATAGAGAAAAACACCAAACTTATGAAGAGCATAAATGATGGCCAAAGCTTCTTTCTCAATTTGAGAATATGCTTGTTGGGCATCCGTGAGCGTTTTGGAGGCATAAGCAATGGGTTGTTCCGAACCGTCAGAAAAACGGTGCGCAAGGACTGCCCCAACCCCGTTTTGAGAGGCGTCTGTGGCAAGAACAAGATGTTGGCCAGGTCGATAAGTAGCCAGGGATGGGGCCTGTTTCAGCATAGTCTTTAATTTCTGGAAAGCCACGTCACATGAAGCGGACCAGTGAAAAGGCACGTTTTTATGCAACAGGCGATGCAACGGCTGTGCCACCGACGCCGCAGACGGTAAAAACTTGTGATAGTGTGCTATTTTCCCCAAGAAGGCCTGCAGTTCCTTAACAGATGTAGGGCGAGGAAGGGCATCGATCGCAGCGACAGTTTGTTGAAGCGGACGAATACCATCCCGAGAGAGTTGAAACCCCAAGTACGTGATAGAGGCCTGAAAAAATTGTGATTTCTGAAGATTACACTTAAGACCGGCAGTCTGTAAGACATTAAAAAGTGTGCAGAGATTTTGAAGATGTTCTTCAGTGGTGGAGCCAGTGACAACAATGTCGTCCATGTAATTGATACATCCAGGGACAGGGAGCAATAACTGTTCCAAGAATCGCTGAAAGAGAGCAGGGGCGCTCGCAACCCCGAATGGCAAGCGTTGGTATTGATAGAGGCCAAAAGGCGTGTTAAGGACCAGAAACTGCCGGGAAGCAGCGTCAAGAGGAAGTTGATGATAAGCTTCTGACAGGTCAAGTTTAGAAAAATACTGTCCTCCAGCGAGTGTAGCGAACAGTTCTTCAGGACGGGGCATAGGGTAAGCGTCGATGAGGCATTGAGCATTTACAGTGGCTTTGAAATCGCCACAGAGACGAATATCACCATTGGGCTTAACAACTACAACGACAGGAGAGGACCACTCACTGGAAGTGACAGGAAGCAAGACCCCTGAAGTAGTGAGACGATCCAACTCCCGTTTTACCCAATCACGAAGGGCCACAGGAATGGGCCGAGCCCGAACAAACTTAGGCCAAGCAGTGGGTTTGAGCTTGATATGAGCTTCAAAGTCGTTTGCACGGCCTAACCCAAGAGAAAAAAGGGACGAAAATGTCGTCGACAAGGAATCCAGTTGAGCATAAGGAATAGCGTCAGAGACAATATTGACAGAGTCATCTATGGAGAACCCAAAAACACGAAAGGCATCGAAACCAAAAAGATTTTCTTCGTTGCTCTGGTCGACCACAAATATGGGAACAGTGCGAACGACGGATTTGTAAGATACGTCAGCATTAAGCTGTCCCAAGAGAGAAATCTTCTGTTTATTGTTCGTCCGTAATTGCCGAGTGACAGGGGACAGGAGTGGAGAACCCAGCTGAAGATACATCTGAGAATTAATTATAGTGGCAGCAGAACTGGTATCCACTTGCATGCGAACATCTCGACCAAGGATTTAGACAGTGAGGAATAACTTCCCTGAAAGGGAAGAAGTGCAATTGACAGACAACACAGAATCAGAATCAGCGTCATGTTCATGAACATCATGTATGCGGTCGGATTTACAAACGGAAGACACATGACCTTTCTTTTTGCAATTGTGACACACAGCCCAACGTTGGGGACAATCCTCGCGTGAATGTTTCGTAAAACACCGCGGACATGAAGGAAGTTGCCGGGGGATTTTGCTGCAGTTTCTTAATGGGTTGTTTACGGCTAGGCCGAGGCTGCGCGTGGGAGCGCACTGCGGCCACGTCGGTCGGCGGGGACGTGCCGCACGCGTCGTCAACAGCGCACAGAGGTTGTATTTCCCCGACATCACCCCACACTTCTATTTGCACCCCAGCAGCGCGAGAAATTTCGAAAGACTGCGCAATGGAGAGAACTTCATCTTGAGTCGGATTCGCCAACTGAAGGGCATGTTGCCAAACTTCTTTGTCGGGTGCTGACCAGATAATAGCATCCCGTACCATGGAATCAGCATAGGATTCTTTGTGAACGTCAGTAACAAATTGACACTTTCGACTGAGGCCTTGAAGTTCAGCAGCCCAAACGTGATAGGATTGATTTGGTTGTTTTTGACAATGATAAAAGGCAACACGAGAGGCTACCACATGAGTTTGCTTTTGAAAATAGACAGACAGAAGTGAGCACATTTCAGCAAAGGACAAAGATGCAGGATCCTTCAAAGGAGCCAATTGTGACAACAACCAATACATTTGAGGTGAAATCCAGGAAAGGAACAGAGACTTACATGGTTGTTCGTCCGTGACATGAAATGCCAAGAAGTGCTGTCGAAGACGTTTTTCATAATCAGACCAGTCTTCCGCCGTCTCATCGTAAGGAGGAAAAGGAGGTACAGCCAACGATGAGAAATGCCCCGCATTTGATGCCGCGACGAAATCGCAAATCGCCGCTGTTAGAAGCATTTGCTGTTCAAGGATATTTTGCAAGAGTTGCTCGACAGTAGCCATGGAACCCTGTGAGTCAATGGTGAAAAGGAAGAATCCACTACCTCGTCGCCAATTGTTAGAACTTCAAGTTTAACACATATACTTAGGAACGACACATCAACACATATAAGTTACGGAGTAAGTTGACATGTGAACACGTTAGCGTTCGAATAAGCACTGAGTCTCAGTCTAGCGGCCGCTGCTCGGCTGGCCGCTTAGGTGGTGCAGCAGCTGCATGGCTGGCAGACAGCGCCGCACATAGAGGATGTGCGTAATTGCGCGGCAGCACTTTGAATGATCGGCGAGTCACAACACAGGCTGACTGTTCCCAAAACACAGAAGAGAGCTTCCAAATTCGTTGCAAAGCCCGTGGTATTCATACCCTGAAAAGTGCTTTATCTAAGTAAATTGGCAGTTCTGGGGACCTCTTGAGTTAGCTGCTCCAGGCAACATTATAAGGTAGCTGGACACTGGTTCTGAAAGGCAGGTAGTTGTACTGAAACTGTACAAATGGTGTGTTGATCACCAAGGTGCATTTGGACTTCATGTCCAACAATAACTGTAAATATGTAAATATGCCTTCTGGGGATCGATTTTCAAAAATTGGTACCTCCAGCAAATTTAGACATGATATCCTCCACCTATGGAATGGGGTAAGTGTCAAATACTGACTGTGAATTCACTGTTGACTTGCAATCTCCACACTTCTCATCAGGTTTCTGAACTACAACAGTTCGAGTAGCCCATAAACTATTCACCAACATTATAAGGGCCACTCATCTTGCAACACTTGGAATTATCCATACAGTTTGACCCATCAGGTCAATTTCACTATAACTCTTCAGCTGATTGGCAAACAGTTGAAATGGCAGTGACCCAAGCTGCCTGTAAGTTGCCAAATTAATGATTGTTGTGGAAGATTCTGTGTCATTTTGTAATGTGACTGGAATTTTGTTAATCAGCGCTTCCAATGTCAGTAGCTGAGGCAAAGTAGGTAACACTGTTTGAATGCTTAACGTGTCTGAACCTGAATCCAGTTTATCAGCTTCTGAATCAGAGTCCATGACAATGAGGCACATGCTATCCAGATTCATCTTTCTATCAGAGTGACATTCTACTTCCTTGTGGCCCAATTTACCACAAAATGTACATTTTGTTCTGATAATAGCACTGTTGCCATTGGTGAGTAACAAAACAATTACTACAGGATTGCAACTTCCTCATACAGCAGCATCCTGAAACTTGCTGAGGGTGGGAAGTGTTGTTGGGAGAAGCTGTGGTTCCAGCACAGCAGGGATGGGCCTAGGTCTTGCAAGATTGCTGGGAGGAGAGCACCTGCGAAGGGTCCTGTAAGGTTGTTTGCTCAAATGATTGGATGAGTGGAAGACACACTTACAATGAGGAGTCATTGAGTTTGAAATTATTTTTGAGAGTCTCATTGTGTGAATAGACTAGTATCATATCTCTCACCAAAGAATCACCCTACAGTTGTTTACAGTTGGAACTGGTGCACTGAAAATAATAGGACTTTTTGGTTGGGAGGGCACAACATGTTATCTTGGATGGAGAGTCATCATTAGATGTAGAAGTAATTTTGGGTGTGCCCCAGGGAAGTCTGTTTGGAATCCTGCTGTTCTGTTGTATATTAATGACCTTGAAGACAATATTAATAGTAAAATCAGGTTTTAGAAGATGGTGATGTTGTCTATAATAAAGTACTATATGAGAGAAGTTGCATAAATATTCAGTCAGATCTTGATGAGCTTTCAGTAAGGTGCACAGATTTGAAACCTGTTCTGAATGTTCAGAAATGTAAAGTTCTGCACTTCACAAAATGAAAAAATGTAGTATCCTATGACTATAATATCAATGAGTCACTGCTTGAATTGGCCAACTCATACAAATACCTGAGTGTAACACCCAGTAGGAATGTGAAATGGAATGATCACATAGGGTCAGTCATGGGTAAAGAAGGTGGCAGGCTTTGGCTTATTGGTAGAATACTGGGGAAGTGCAATCAGTCTACAGAAGAGGTTTCTTGCAAATCACTCGTGTGACCACAGAGGCATTCAACCAATCATTCTTCCCGTACTCCATACATGAATGGAACAGGAAGAAACCCTTATAACCGGTACAAAGGTACATACCCTCTGCCATGCACTTCATGGTGGTTTGCAGAGTATAGATGTAGATGTAGATGTTCTGAGAAAGACTCTGTAACTGCATTATCCATTGCTGGTAGGTTTAACCATTTTTTTTGTGCTGACTAAAGAACTTGTGGCAGGCAGTGGCCACATGAATTTGAGAATCAAAATACTGTGCTAATTTATTTTCAAGCTGATCATAAGACAGCTCATGTGATTTGATCTCAGGATTCAATGGTACAGTAGGTTGCTGAACCAGATCAAATACTGATGTATGGGCTTTGATCTGTGTGTTTTGATTTTCTTCCTTTCTGACGGTAATTATATTTTGATGTTGTGAACATGTACATCACTGCACTTGATGCTTTCAGTTGGTTGGCTTGTACAAAATGTAATTAATTGAAATATATGTAAAGAATATATTGTTAAGTATTTGTGTTGTACAAACATTTCACAATATTGCTCATTTCTGTAACAGTAATATTCTTTTTAGCAGACATAGCATTTAAGCAGACATTAGCTGCACAGCCTCATAATTCAGTCCCATAGTTAAGAAAAGGATAAACTGTTCCATAGTGAACTATTTTTAATGGAACTGTCTTTGGCATGTGGCTAAGGAGGTGTCAGCCACTACTGACTTTCTTATGTTCATGGCTGACGTTTGTTCATCCCAGATTTTCAGCGACATACACACTCCGAAATTTACGGCTGCCAGTTTCTGATGCTGAGATGTTACATACATTATTTACAATGGTGTGGTAATAACTGTTTGTTTAAATGCCAATAACTGAGATTTGGTGACATTTACGTTGATGTTCTGGTCATTGAAATATTTCATTAATTTTGTTAGCCCGCTAGTAGCAAAAATTCTAGCTCCTTGTATTCTCTACCATAGAATAAGACTGAGGTATCATTGTAACTTATAAAGGGTGAGTTAATAGTTTGTACTGTGTCATTAATATATATGAGAAAGAGAAAGGGATCAAGCATTGAGCCATGAGGTATACCTCGTATTACAGTTTCAGTGGTGGATTGAAAGTTTACAATTTTTTAATCTAATTTGTTTATAAGTTCAGTGCACTGCTTATGATTTAAGAGGTATGTTATTATAAGATGCAGAGGAGGACCCCCAAAACGATATGATGTTAGTTTTTTTATAAGTAACCTATCGTATACTACGTCAAATGCTTTTGCCAGGTCTAAAAATATAGCTGTAGTTTGCATCCTCTGGCCCAACAGACAGTACATTTCATGGAAGAACTGTGTAATTGTCATTGTCAAGTTCAGCACTTTTCTAAAACCTTGCTGATACTCTATAAGCAGTTTGTGTTTTGTGAAAATGCTCTGTAGTTGGAGACATCTTCCTTGCTTCTCTTTTTGGTTTCACAATACTCATTTTAAGGTCGGATGGATACATGGTTTCTCTCATGCTATAATTAAACATATAGGTAAAATATTTTGAGATTACTTTTACGTACACTTTAATTATTGCACTGGAATGCCATCCCATCCAGACAAAAGTCTTTTTCTTTACAATACATATTACATTGAAAACTTCCTGCTCATTGTGCTGGTGTAATCTGTCGCCAGCACACCAGGTGGCAAAGAGGTTGTGAGAAGATTGATAGAGGCCAAAGACAGACGCACTAGAAATGCACCGCCAACGCCCTCTCAGCTGCCAGTATTGAGATTGGTGCAGTGGGCCGGAGGGCCCAGTCAAATCCAGTTGGTCAGTCATCCAGTGAGTCACCAATTCAAGTCTTCAGTCGCAGCCCAGTCACTTGTAGTTGCACACAGAGTCTCAGTCTCAGGCAGCACATAGTGACCAGAGTAGTGTACATAGCGACTTGTACATCACCAGCAGTGAGGCTAATGTGGACTATTCCGAAAGAGTTTGTACCACAACACCTGGACTGCCTTAAGTTAAGTAATGTCTTGTTCGTATGAATAAAGAACCCTATTAATACATACATGCAGTTGTGTTACAGAAAGAGGATACTGGCCACCAATCAACATCCTCTTCTTGCTACCCTTCAAACAAGCCTACAGTGACAATGAGATGGCACAAAAAATGGTGATGAGAATAATTCAGTGCAGGTTTTGCTTGCTTCTCTTCTGTTTCAGCTTGCAAGGGCGTTCGTTTCTAATTGCTAATTTCTTGTGTTCTTGCATGTATTTCAGGAGGGGACCCACAGAACTAATCAGATTTCTCTTTTAGAGGCTTTGCTTTCTTTTTGCTATAACGTATTTGTGTAAATCATGGCTACCTCACCCCCTCCACCCCCTGCCCCCGTGCCACAGCCACAGAGGGCCAATATGATCGATCTAATGAAAGCTTTTCAGTTCCAGAACCAAAAACTTGCTACCTTGCTGACAGTACAACAGCTTCTGGCTACACAAGCTCAATCAGCTGCACAACAACAACAGACCAACCATAGCCCAACAAGTGCCACTGACCGGCATACCACCATTCTGGCAATTTAACAACTCAGGGATTGTATTACATGTATTATTTTATGTACATGTGTAGCTGTAACTTAGAAATGTAAAATATAGTAAACTTTTGTATTTCTCTCAAAAAAGTGAAAAAAGTTTCTTTTGTAAACCTTGACATGTCTCCTGTACATCAAATCAAATGATCCGAAAATTGTACATAGTGAGATGAATAAACCATGTATCACATAATACCTGACACAGTTCCAAGCAAATTGTGAAGCTCATCAAGTTCAAGATACAGTAAAGCTACAATACTTTCTCTTGATTTTGGGGTCCCCAGTGTTTAGGTCAATAAAAAAACTATTTCCAGCTTCATCTCCTGATGAACTCAGTTATGATGAAGTAATCACTGGATTAACCAAGTACTATGACCAGCAAGGGCAAGTGGCTGCAGCCAGATATAAGTTCTTTTGCTTGAAGAAAAAGTCAGAACAGACGTATCATCAGTGGTATACAGAGTTAACGGGCATGACTAGGAAGTGTAGTTGTGGCTACTTTTACAGTGAATCAATGATAAGGGATGCAATAGAATTCAATGATCCTGATAGCAGAATATAGGAACAGATCTTAAAGTACTCTGAGCCATTATTTCCTCAAGTATTGCAAATCTTAGAGCAATATGATTCAGGTGTCATAGCGACCGATAACTTCAACTAGGCCCCGATTTGTCATGTCAAGTCACCTCTTGCTCATGACCACCACAAGTAACCACAACAAGAAGCGCATACACAGTCACGTGAATAGCCACATAACAGGTAAACAAACATGTGAACTTAGTGAAGTCTTGCCCTAGATGTTTTGCTGCCATAAAAGACAGGATTGCCCATCATGTAATGCAATATGTTACACATGTGGAAAAAAAAGACCATGTCCAAGCAGTTTGTTTGAAAGACCACAAAAACGCCAATTTTGCTCATTCCAAGTAAAGGCAGGCTCCTGCACATGCAGTGAATCCTGTGTTTTCCAAACCTACAACAGGTTCTGACAAAAGTAAGATTAAGGCTGTGCCTTCTTCTCACCCTAGTGCTATGCAATTATGTTCTGACACATTATTTGTCTCATTACGAATTTTTGGGCATTGTGTGAACTTTCAGTTAGGCACAGGTGCCTCAGTAGCTTTGCTTAATTGTGCCATGTACAAAAAGTTAGTCTCACCACACCTTTCTTAATCTGACAAGCAGCTCACTGCTTACAATGGACAGGAAATTTCAGTGCTTGGAGAGCCTGATTTGCCTGCCACTTAGAAATATCACTCTAGGACAGTGAATTTTACTGTGTTGAAATCAAGAGACAGTGAGAACATATTCCGTTTAGATGCCTTTGATTTGTTTGGCCTTAGCATCCAAGACAATGTACTTTCCATATCGGCTTGTGATCCAAAAGACAATGTCACTAGATTGCTTGAAGAATTTCCTGAACTATTTTCAGGAGGAATGGGAAAGGCTAATAGTTTTGTTGTAAATGTTACATTGAAAGACAATGCACAACCTAAGTTTTTTAGGCCTGCCCCAATCCAATTGCTTTGAGAGACAAAGTAGCCAGTGAATTGAAAGAATTGCAATATGATGGTGTAATTGCTTTGATTCAAGCTAGTTAATGGGCAAGTCCTCTTGTTTTGTTGCCTAAGCCTTCTGGTCACATTTGCATTTGTGTTGACTTCAAGTCTACAGTCAACCCACAGACAGTAGTGACACTTATCTGTTACCTCACCCTGGAGAACTCATGGACAGGCTTGGTGCAGGATGTTACTTTTCTAAGATAGATTTGCATAAACTTCAACCTGTCTCTTGTCAGTAGTACATATCCTACTGAGTGGAAGCAAAGTTTAATTCAACCTATACCCAAGACTGACAACCCTAAGTCGCCAGGTGACTACAGGCCGGTTAGCATACTACCTGCAATATCTAAAGCCCTAGAATACATCGTCCATGAACAGCTGACGGATTACCTCAAAACTCATAACATCCACAACAAATATCAGTCAGGCTTTCGAAAGCACCATAGTACAGCAACTGCATTAATCAAAGTAACTGATGAAATTAAACATGCTATGGACAGACGTGAAGCTACCATCCTAACACTGCTTGACTTTAGCAAGGCTTTTGATACAGTTGACTTTGATATATTACTAATTAAAATGAAGCAGCTGAATTTCTCAAACAGTGCAATACACTGGTTCGACAGCTACCTCAAAAACAGAAGTCAACAAGTCATTTGTGGGTCGGAAAAGTCATCATGGAAAAATGTGCGCTCTGGAGTTCCCCAAGGCTCCGTCCTTGGTCCATTACTCTTCTCACTGTACATTAATGAACTTTCTTCAGTGATTCACTCCTGCAACTACCATCTATATGCTGACGACATCCAACTGTACATAAGTGCAAGCCCCAAGAACATTGCTGACGCAGTAGCGAGTATGAACGCAGATCTTTGCTCTGTTTCTCGATGAGCACAGAACCTAGGTCTGAAACTAAACCCCAAGAAATCCCAGGTCATACTTATATCTCATCCAAAGTTAATAAGCCGGTACTTTCGCAAAACAGTCCCTCAAATACTCCTCAATGGTACCCAACTTCCATACCAAAAAAACAGTAAAAGACCTTGGAATAATCTTGGATGAACACCTAAACTGGGAAGAACAAACAGTCACAGCTTGCCAGAAATCGCTCTCCTCCCTACATGCAATTAAAAAATTTAGAAAAATATTTCCAACCCATGTTAAACAAAAATTAGTCCAAACACTAGTCTTGCCTAATCTTTACTACTGTGATGTAGTTCAACACGGCACAAATAGTGAAAATTCGAGATGCCTCAAGCTAGTGATGAATGCTTGCGTTAGATACGTATGCAATATACGGTTGTATGATCATATCAGTCCTTCATACTCCCAGCAAGGTTGGATATGCCCACATGAGGCATGCGATCTCCACATGATGTGATTACTTCATCAGTTTCTTAGCCACTGGTGCCCCCAATACTTATCTTCTCACATTAAACACCTATCATCATTCCCAACCGCAATACCAGATCGGATACGTCTAGCATCTTGGCTGTACCTTTATATAACACAAAATCTTTCTCCGTGTCATTCTCCATCTTAGCCATACGACTATGGAACGCACTCCCCTGTGATCTGCGTCTTATCCAGAACCACAAGAGGGAACTCAAGACTTACATATTAGGGACGGTATAGCCACCATTGTTGTGCCCCTCTCATCTCTTTCTTTCTCCTCTCCATCATAGCTTCGAATTTCACCATTCTATTTCTCTTCCTCTAACCTATCTACCTCTTCTATATCTCTTTCACCCCATTCTATCATCTTATGTCTCTGCTTGATGAGAATAACTCACAAGCTGCAAGAATATAACGAGAAAATTCCCAACTAGCAATAGGACTGACATTCATAAACGAAAAATATGTTTACTTTCATATACATAGTCATTACTATTATTATTATTATTATTATTATTCTTGATTGTTATAATTATTTTTTGATTGTTATAATTATCATTGTACTACTTTTATAATCTCTATTTTTTTTTCTTTAACATTAATACTGTTTAACATGTTATATGTCCTTAATGTTCTGTAGAAACTGAAATTTGTTGAATCTGAGTATGCCTGGTTAGGTGTAAGAGAGGGCCTGAAGGCCCTAATCTTGCCAGGAAAAATAAATGCATAAATAAATAAATAAATAATGCCTACTTGCAAATTCCACTTGATGAAGAATCACAGAAAGTTTTTTTTGTAAATAAATGCTTAGGATTGTTCAAGTATTTGTGTTTTCCCTTCAGCAGTGCTTCTGCACCCACCATTTTTCAATGTTATTTGGAACAGCTGACTGTAAAAGTGCCGTTTTATTCAAACTACCTTGACAATATTGTCATCTCAGGTCATAGTCTTGAGGAACACATTGCCAATTTGCATACTCTTTTTCGAGTGTTGTCAGAAGCAGAACTTAAGTGTCGTCTGGTCAAACTACCTTGACAATATTGTCATTTCAGGTCATACTCTTGAGGAACACATTGCCAATTTGCATACTCTTTTTCGAGTGTTGTCAGAAGCAGAACTTAAGTGTCGTCTGGAAAAGTGTGACTTTTTTCAAACTGAACTACAGTAATTCGGTCATGTGGTAAACAGTCAGGGTGTGTACCCCCTCCAATCTCATTTGCTTGCAATCTGTGACCTGCCTGTTCCTTGCAATGTATCTGAACTGCTGTCAGTATTAGGCAAGATGATGTACTACATTCGATTCATACCGATTGCCTCTCAGACCGCGGCTCCATTGCATCACTTGCATTGTCAAAATGTATCTTTTTTGTGGGCTAAAGACTGTCAAGATGCATTTCAGAAACACAAAAATGCCTTGCTCAATGACAGATGTTGAATACATTTTGATCCTGCCAAGCCAGTAGTTTTGCAAGTTGACACTTCTTTCTATGGAATCAGTGCTGTGCTTTCACATAGAATTGATGCACAAGACAGACCTATTGCTTTTGCCTCAAAGTTGCTAACCCAAACTCAGTGCAATTATTCTCAGACTGAAAAAGAGGCTCTAGTTATTGTATATGGTGTGACAAAATGTCATCACTATTTGTATGGTTGCAAGTTCTATTTAACGATAGATCACAAGCCTTTGCAGTCCTTGTTTCATCTGTCAAACAAGTTCCTACATGCATTGTTCAAAAATTGCAATGATTGGCTTTGCTTCTTTCACAGTATCATTATGAAATTACATACACACCTACAGCAAAGCATGGCAATGCAGAAGCCCTATCTCGCCTTCTGATTGGCCCAGATTTTGATTTTGATGCTTCTGCCACATCTTGTTGCCAAATTGATGAACAGGATTCTGAATTGCTGGAATCTTTTCCCTTGCACTACAGAAAAATAGCACAGGCCATGGAAGCAGACTCAGATCTCAAGATTTTGTTGCATTACATTCACATGACTTGGGCTCATTCATTGAACAATATCCAGAACTCAGTTGCTCATCAGCATAACCTTTCAGTACAACAGGGTATGATTCTAGTTCAAAATGACAGTGAACAATCGTGTGAGCTTATTCCCAAAGTGTTGCAGAAGGCTGTGTTGCAATTGCTCCGCCAAGGAATTGTTCACACTAAACACTTAGTGCGATGCCCACACTGAACAGATAATGGCACAGTATTTTGCATGCACGGAAAACCAATTAACTCCTCCAAAGACTTTCCCAGCTTGGCCTAAGGTTCAATTGCCATGGTGACGAGTGCACATTGACTTTGCAGGACCATTTTGGAACACTCGTTGGCTCAGAGGGGTAGAGTCTTTTAGCAAGTTCCCATGTGCAGTGCCTAGTGATTCTACCACATCACATAACATCATTCAAGCACCATCCTCCATATTTTGCATAAAAGGTTTGCCGGAAGTACTTGTGTCAGACAATGGACTACAGTTCACTTCACGTGATTTTGAACAGTTTTGTGAGTGCAATGGTATCTGTCATTTAACAAGTGCTCCGTTTCACCTGCAGTCCAACGGATAAGCAGAACACTTTGTACGCACTTTCAAACAACACATTGCCAAGCTTCACATCACCCACACATGGGAACAGGTGCTGCAACTCTTTCTCACCTCCCATCGCTCCCACCCATGAGACAGACCATTACCGGCAGAACTTCTGCATGACCCCCGGCATCAGTCACTGCTCCACTTGCTACACCCACTGCAGCATCTGGCGCCACCAATGGCATGCAAGTTATCACTTTGTGCCATGTGATCTTGTTCTTTTCAGGGTTTACAGCAACTATGGGTGCTGGGAAAGAGGCATCATCCAGGAACATATTGGCTCTTCTACATATTTGATTGCAGGTCCTAATGGTCTGCAGTGGTACCAACAGAACCAAATTCATGCATGACATTTGCCCCGTGATTCTGCTGCTTTTATTCCCCCAGATTCTCGGCCTCACAGGACCACACGACCTTTGCAGACACATCCGCCCACCCCAGGAGGAGCAGATGGATGATGCACCCTCACCCCTGCCATCCCCGTTCACTGACCCAATGGACCTGGACTCGCAATCGCCATCACCGTTGCCGTCATCACCCCATGACAGCCCCTCAGGCCGGGATATGTGTCCTGGCAGCAGTTTTCCAGAGCATATTCCTATTACCTCGCAAGCCAGATGGCAGGGTATGGTCAGTAGTACACCGTCTTCCACAGAAATGGCACCCAGCTCATCTCTTCATCCAATGTTCTGCCTCCCTTCCTGTTGTCATTCCTAGGCTCTCTACATGATAACAGTGCTGCATTTCAGAGAGGAGGAATGTGCTGGCATGAGCTGTAACCAGCACACCAGGTGGCAAAGAGGTTGCGAGAAGATTGATAGAGGCCAAAGACAGACTTGCAAGAAATGTGCCGCCAATGCCCTCTCAGCCACCAATATAGCTACTTGCAGTTTCAGACAGAGTCTCAGTCTCAGGCAGCACACAGCAACCAGAGTAGTGTACATAGTGGACTTGTACTTCACCAGCAGCAGGGCTAACATGGACTATTATGGAAGGGCTTGTACCACAACACCTGAACCATCTTAAATTAAGTAACTTCTTGTTCTTATGAATAAAGAACCCTATTAATACATGCATGCAGTTGTGTTACAGAAAGATGATACTGGCCACCAAACAACATCTTCTCCTTGCTTCCCGTGGAAGAAGCCAACAGTGACAACAAGACAACACAAAACTCATATACCTCCGTAAATTCAAACTTGGCCTGAACTGCATCTATAATATGGTTTGGTTGGTCAATAAGGGTATTGAAATAGCTATTTAAAATATTACATGTAGTCTTTTGGTTTTTCACGATGTTACCATCGTGTCTTCTGCTGAATGATTCCATGATCATTATCTTGAGACCTCCCAAGACACTTTATTTATGTTGTTAGCCTGCTTCAAAGATTAACAATTTAAGTTTTAGAAGTTTTCTTTGCCTAGTTGTATTTTTCCTTAAAATTTGTAGAACAGCAGCTTTATAAAGCAGGTTTAGATAATGTGTACTCTAAACGAGCCTCATCTGATTTGGTGGCAGTTTCAGTCTGGGATTATTTCCACTTTGGCAGTGTTTAACTACCTTTTGGATTACTCTGACAGGACCATGAACAGAACTTATTCCATTTGTTGTCAGATCCTCAAACTCAATTCTTCTCTGCTGGTTTGCATTTAAAGGCATTATAATTTGGTCTATTGAAAGTTTACTTCTTCAGAACAACCTTTGGTATTTTTTGGCATAGCTGAAATTTATTCTTATCACCTGACAAAATTGGTAACAATAAAGAAAATCTAACATACTAATTTATCTTATCTATAACATTTCAGCTGATTGTAGCATAATGTATTCCAGTGGAGCATGTGTCCATTACACTAGTGTCTGAGTTTACTATTTTTAGAAGGTTATGTGAGCTTCCAGTTTACTATACTATTTAAATTTGTGTCTGTGTAAAATATAGCAAGATCATTGGGACCAGTCTGGCCAGCTACCCTACTAAGTCTATCCATAAAGCACATTACATCTGTATGCGGCTTTTCGCGGATGATGCTGTAGTATACAGAGAAGTTGCAGCATTAGAAAATTGCAGCAAAATGCAGGAAGATCTGCAGCAGATAGGCACTTGGTGCAGGTAGTGGCAACTGACCCTTAACATAGACAAATGTAATGTATTGCGAATACATAGAAAGAAGGATCCTTTATTGTATGATTATATGATAGCAGAACAAACACTGGTAGCAGTTAATTCTGTAAAATATCTGGGAGTATGCATACGGAATGATTTGAAGTGGGATGATCATATAAAATTAATTGTTGGTAAGGCGGGTACCAGGTTGAGATTAATTGGGAGAGTTCTTAGAAAATGTAGTCCATCAACAAAGGAGGTGGCTTACAAAACACTTGTTCGACCTATACTTGAGTATTGCTCATCAGTATGGGATCCATACCAGGCCAGGTTGACAGAAAGATAGAGAAGATCCAAAGAAGAGCGGTGCGTTTCATCACAGGGTTATTTGGTAAGCGTGATAGTGTTACAGAGATGTTTAGCAAACTCTAGTGGCAGACTCTGCAAGAGAGGCACTCTGCATCGCGGTGTAGCTTGCTGTCCAGGCTTTGAGAGGGTGCATTTCTGGATGAGGTATTGAATATATTGCTTCTGCCTACTTATACCTCCCGAAGAGATCATGAATGTAAAATTAGAGAGATTCGAGCACACACGGAGGCTTTCCGGCAGTCGTTCTTCCTGCGAACCATACGTGACTGTAACAGGAAAGGGAGGTAATGACAGTGGCATGTAAAGTGCCCTCCACCACACACCGTTGTGTGGCTTGCAGAGTATAAATGCAGATGTAGATGTAGATGTAGATTTGGTGGGTCATATACCCCAATCACTTCAAGCTTAGTTAACATAATTTCGGTGTAGTACCACACCTGTCATGACGTTCCCTGCAGTAACTAAGCAGCTTTTTGAAAACTTATCTAAAATTAAGTTAGTAATTTTGATTAAACAAAATTTAATTTAGGTATTTTATATATTCATTTTTTTCATTGTATTGTAAAACCAACATCACTTACATTGTATGTATCTTTCATTCTTCTTAAATTAGACTGGCAAGGAACAGGTATTACAGGCTACACTACTGTCAACATGGATGATTTTGTGAAAAAGCGTGAAATGAGGAAGAGGCTTCTGTTGAAAACAGATACAACCACAATCACTAAGTAACCTTCTAAACTGTAATGCATTTTTTTTTTATGAAGAAAATATCCCAAATTTTATGAAGAGTACATATGTGAGCATAGTGGTGATTTCTTGACACCTTGGACTCACCAGATCATCTTGAATAGGTGTGACATAGGCACTCGTTAACAGGACTGGTATCACCTCTTAAAGATAAAGGAACGTGATGTACAGTATATGAATTTTTATTTTGCAACCTGTGATTACCATTTTAGCATGTTTCAATAAGACTGTGAAAATTATCAAGAAAACTAGACTGGAAATGAATAAGTAAAATAAAGCTATGTTGTAGAAAGGCAAACAACAGTCTTGTGCATGGAATTCAACAGTAATAATATTGCAAGTGAAAGTACATGACGTAATTATGAGTAATCTTTGTGTGGTTGGACACATAATGAGGGTGAATTAATAATGATAGAGAAAAGTGATGATGTGGTTCACAAGATACCACTGTTCACACAAGTCTCTCATAGGAATTTTGGAATATCCATACTACCAGATGGTAGAAGAAAGATGATGCTCATTTGATTAAAAAATTGTTTGTAAAATTTCTGATGCTAGTTTCCTGTAATGGGTTGCAATGTTTACCATCAGCAATGATATACAAGTCACACAGATAAATTGTTGCAGTCAGCACACTAAACAACTGTATATCTCATTTGTATGCATTTATATTTTGCAGAATTTTTGACAGTGTCAAGATTACTGTCTTTATTTCATAGAAATCATGTCTCAAGAAGATCCCATTCCGTAACTTTTTCCATTGTTTTACATTGCAGCTTTATATGTTTAATGGAAGAAGCTGGATTCAAAGTGCTTGATTTTAGTATTCTGAAGACACATTTCAAAGTAAAGGTGGAAGTACTTAGTTATTGCTCTTGTGAATTTCCAAATATCCAGAATACACAGAGAAGGTAAATTTAATTCAGTTTGTTTGTTTATTTACTAATATGGCAGACAAAATTTAGCGGTACTTAATTGGCATCATATTAATTACGTCGAAAGAAAACACAAGTTAAGGGACTCCCCCCCCCCCCCCCCCCTTTTCTCTCTCCCCTTCCATTGAATTCTAATTTATTATTCTTGTTATACAGAACTCAAAATCACATTAAAATACTGGAGTAAACTATCTTTATACAACATGTCTCTTTTGATACTGTTTACAGAGTGTGGAGAAAGACGATATCCATGACAATGGGGTGATACCTCTCGACACCTGAGACCTAGGATCAAGTTTCTCAGGTTCCTCCAGGCGAGAGATTATGCATTCATTCTCCTGCTACTCGCCTCAGTAGGAAGCAAGCCTTAGCAATGTACGCACAAAGCACAAACAAGCGCCAGAAGACAATCAACAGTCGAGAAACAGCTCGAAACTTGGAGGCCAATGACTACTTTCCCGGTAAGAATCCTTCTTCAAACTAATGTGTGCCTCTCGCTCTCTCTCTCTCTCTCTCTCTCTCTCTCTCTCTCTGTCTCTCTTAACAACTTTTTGTTTTTTAATATTATTATGCAATTATTCATCTTTTTTCAACAATATCACACCATTTTATTACAATCTATCAACTGTTTGATAGCAAATTGAAAGTCATGTTCTCTTTTTAGTGGATGTGCTGTTTCATAGCTATAAGCATCCTCTTTTAGATTCGGTTTCAGTTGTATTGGTCAGACAAATGTTCCTGACTGCTATTTTGTTTTCATTTTTGTGCTTCATTATTAGCACCAAAGTAGAACAAATAAACCAAGAAATTGCCCCTATTAATTACTTGTTTTTATCATTGAAATTTATGCCATTTTAAGCAAAAACATTCTTCCAAATTGTCTTTTTTCTTTTATATTTTGATTTGTCAGAAAAAATTAGCCATTTTTGTTTCCTTGAAAATTAAATACTACAAAAAACACCTACTCTTAGATGTATGAAGCTGTTTAATGAAACATATTGGACCTATTTGTAGACTTCATTAGGGTAATAGCTGTTATCATGGTAGGTCTAGTCAAAGTGATAAGCAAATATTTGCTCTCAGTTGTTGTAATATGTGATCATTTAAATTAACATTGAAGTCTCTGTACCATGTGCTTCAGCATAATTCCTTAAGTTACATCTCTGAAGGCTGGTAATTTCAGAATGTGATATACAAGTGTGTGTATGTCAGTAGACGTCGTCTTTTATGGACAGGTTCACCAAACTCTATGAATCACTTATTTAATGTTCATAAGCTGTTTAGTTTTATAATATTGACAGAGGAAGGGTGGGCACATACTAAGCCTGAAACCAAAATTACTGAAACAAAGCTGAAAAATAAAACTTAAAAATACAGTTCCATTTTAAATATTCACACTTATACTAAAGGAGTGGTAAAGTTTCTTCAAATTGTGAGTAAGAAAGCACACAGTATGCAGGTAATGATAGTAACAATGAAATAACAACTACAAGTTAAAAAAATAAGTTACACATTTTATGGCAGGCCAAGTAACTTTCATTTAATACTCCACTGCACTTCTAAATGGCACAGATACATGACACTATTTTTCAGCATTGTCATCATCTCTGCAAACAATGGTCAGAATGTTCTATCAATCATTCAATTCCTCAACAATAGACACTCACTCCATTGTCATGGAGTCATTTGAGAGCCACTGTGTGGACACCCTCATTGTCAGGAAATCTGAGAGTGTCACAAATCAGTTCCTCAACTGCCTGGATGTTGTCATCTGTGATGGACACTGATAGCTTCCTTCCCAATCAGCATATCCCATGCCAGTGTACCTTCGGTCAGATTGTTGTCACTATGAACATGACATTGTAATTGATCCACATACTGCAATAATTTCATGGTGAATCTATGTGCAATTTAGACATTTTGTTTACAAGAATTGTACTATCCTGCATACTTCAACTTTTTATTATGTTTCCAGTTGCTATGGTATTTCATTCCCACACTGTGATGCTTCTGTTATCCATACTGCAGCAGAATTGTCTGTGGAGGAAACCCTAAACATGTAATCTCTTCTGACAATGCAGCACTCTCATTGTGCAGTGGCCGTAGCATGGTGTAACATGTGTAGCTTACCTACTGAAGTCCTCTCGTATAAAGTATAACATGGAGGATATGATTGTACCTCTGGACAGTTCTTGAACCATAAATTCAATTACTTGCCTGCTTAGCTTAACCCTATGTTGTATTGTTATATCTGGTTTAACATTATAAATAACTTCAATTAACTAATTTTCATTCATTGGAGATGATGACTTATATGTGTAGTTGTGTTGTTTTCTTTTATTAGTCATGTATCAGATGTCTACATGTCACATTACACTTGATTTTACAGGGTTGAATCGAGTAGAGTTTCATGCAGATGCTGCATATGAAGATACACTTACATATCAGTATTATAATGCCGCTGAGCGAATTCATGGGAGAGCTATGGAAGATTGGCTTCGGCCATGTATTTCATTCAGAAATGCATTCTGCCATTCAGGCAAGTATCTGTTAAAAAAGAGTATTGATGTTTGCATACAAGTGACAACAAATACAATAATATACAGCATGCTTTGTCAATGTGGGTACCCAGATAAATAGCAGTAAAGTATGATTGATTAATTTGTCCTTTACGTAGGAGCTCATGATAAAGGATAACCTTCATTGATGTGTACTGAGTATATATTAATTAAGAGAAGCATCTGTCAGAAACTGCATTACTAAATAATTATTTTTAACTGTTTTTAGTTATTTGTGTTTTCTTGGATCAAACTTAACATAGAGTGGTTAATGGAAACCTGCTAGTGTGAAAAAGGTAATGCTTTCTCTGTTTACTTTCCACGATTCTGTTAGTATCTACATGAGTAAACTGATTCTACATTCTCTAAAAATATTAGTCTAATACATTGAGCATTTCTACTTGACGTGTAGTACACAGGAATCTTCAATACTTAAACATAAATAATGGAGTAATTTGTAGAAGATGATGGGAGATTGTTAACGATTTTCATATCATAATATGGGATACTATTCTGACCTCTACATAACTACTGGTACTGTATATCCTAGGTATCACTGTTCCATAGTTCTTTATTTATTCATACTCATCCTCTGAAGATAAGAATAATATGAATTTTACCAGAGTTTTGCCAAACCATTTTTAAGGGTGGAAATAGATTTTTGTTGACTGTATTCTGAATACACTTACTGCAATGAATTTTTAATCTTTTATAAGGGTATTAATCAATCTAATCCCACACTTTGAGACAAAGGTGGTTAAGGGAAATCTGCTTAGTAGTAACACGGATTCTACAAAGTGACATGTCAGCTAATTGGGCATTTTGCTGTTCATATGTGTCATGGTCACTTCATAGCTGCTGTTGAACAGTTACTTTTTTTAGTGACAGCAATTATGTAATGACATTTATTGCAGGTCACATTAAGGAAACAAACCTAGTGTTACATATGAATACTACCTACCTTGCTTGTTTGCATATCACTTTTTCAAGAGTGCATAAGAAGCATAATCTTAGTCTCTACAAGAAGCATATCCCAGCATTACCAGTCAGTTTTTAAGAGACAGTGGCTAGTGTGATGATGGAGTGATAGAGTTGTTGACAAAGACAGCTAAATTGGTGACACTGCAGAGCTCATTGCAGTTTTTCCTACCTTTGGTTATATGCACTACTCTGCACATTGATAATTTTCCGTCACATGCAAGTAATTAAATTGTTGTAAGTGTAATACATATCCTGTAAGATGAGACACAAGAAAAGATTGTATCTTATTATCTGCCTTCACAAATATATGTCATCCAAACAAATAATCCCTATTTTAGCTGATATTCTACAAAATGGGAACATCTCAGCCCATCACAGTATATGCTTGCACCCATGTTATTAACATAATGCTTTAAACTACATTGAAGCTTCTCTTATGCATCTTATAATAAATGCAGTGGTGTTTTTTTTTTTTTTTGGAAGTGTTCCTTGTGTGTGCTTATGGTGTTATAAACAATAGCAACTCTTTTTATTTACTTTGTGTAGATTACAAAAGAAAGGTGAAAATGAGTCAAAATATTTTAAAATGTCAAGACAGTTTCAGTTTTACAAAAATGCTGTACACTTGGAAAATTCTGCTGGAAGATTAAATTACCAATAGTTACATGTGAATCACACCTGAGAAAGTAGTGAAGTAGTGAACTGCTGCTGTAATAGTCATCATATTTGTATCCTTCCAGTGAGCCGAGTGAGATATTTAAGAACAATTTGCCTTCATTTTGGCTGGTCTTGATACTCTTCTTGTCTTGATATTGTTTCCCAGTTCTTTCCTCTAGTCTACAAATTTTCCTTAATGTGAGCTAGCCATTTTTTTATGGATTGTCCTATGGGTCTTTTTTCCTGCACATTTCTATACAAGTATGCAAGTATTATTTTGGCAAGCAGTTATCATTCATTCTAAAGACACCCATACCTGGGGGCAAGTGTGGGGATCCCCCCCCCCCCCCCCCCGCCCCCTCCCCCAGCTCCTGGGGAAAGAGAAAACTGGTGTAGCCAGGAGTTTTTCTTTCAAGAAAATTATTTAAAAATCAGTATTACACAGGTTTTCAATGGGGTCATAATTGGAACTTTAGTATGGCTACTTACAAGTTGTCATCCATCTTCAAAAACATCAAAAATAAAGATCTAGCCCCCTTCTCATTACAGACTATTGTATGCGTCATCCTCTTCACGTGTCCAAACCAGTTGAGTCATGCAGCACTCAGTCAATGATGGATTCTACTTGCACCTGTCCTCTGATGTCTTCATTCCTAAATTTATCTTGTTTAGTCTTCTGCAAGGCTAACCACAGAAACTTCATGTTGCATGCTTGTAACTTGCTTGTATCTGCCTTTCTGATTATGCACCACTCCAAGCTGTATGTAATCATCAGCAGGACATATGTTTTAAACATGGTTTGTTTGGTTCTCATAGGAACACCCTTGTCTCACACAAGGTTCTGCATCTCATAAAAAAAAATAGATTCCGTTGTTACTCTGTTGTACACTTATGGTCTGGTAGTTACATTCCTTGATATTGTACTTTCCTGGTAATTGAAAGCTTCCACACATTCAATTTTCTCTTCATCTAGCATCAGGCTGCTCTGGGCAGATGTACTGATCATCATCATTGCTACAGGTTTGCTCTTGCTTACTGTCAACCGGTACTCATTGAACTTGGAGTTTCATTCATCCAATCTTCTCTGTACCTCTAGTTCCATTTCCCCAAAAACAGCTACATCACCAAAGACTAAGACTCTGATATCACCATTTCCTATCACCTTGATTTCTTTTACAATCACATCCATAAATGCAATAAAAAGTAACAGGGGGAAGAACACTACCCTATAGCACTTATCTCTGTGTCCTGAATGACCTGCCATTATCCACTGGCACACAACTTTTGCAGCCTTCATATAGCGTTTGCACTCTCCTTATTAAGGAGTTTGGAACCATTAGTTTTCCTGAACACTCCCAGATTGCTCACCTTGGCACACTGTCATATGCTTTTTCCAAAACCAGAAAAACAATTATGAGATCTTTACTCCCTTCCCAATCCTTTTCCTTTAACTGTCTTAGGGAAATATGAGGTTTGTTGTTCCTCTGCCTGTTCTGACTCCATGTTGTTCCCCTTCAAACTGGTTTTCTGGCAATGATCTTAATCTTCTCTGAATAATCTTTTCCAACTTCTTAAGACAGTAAGATAACAGGCTGATTCCTCTATAATTAGAACATTCTCCTAGCTTCTTTCTTTAACAGTGGTATTATAATTGCCTTCTTCCAGTCATCTTTATTTCCCTCCCAAGACTCCCAGTGTTTGATGTAAACATTGTATTCCTTGGATGCCTGCAGCCTTTATCAGTCTGCTGTCAATTCGTCTGGCCCAGCTGACTTGCCTCCTTTCATCTGCTTCAAGGCATTCTACATCTCTGCCTACATAATAGGCAATTGTTCCATTTCAGGTTCTAGTACATTATTGATTTCCTGTTCCTCTTTTATCATTTTCTTGCCATTCAGTAAAGTTTTGAAGTATCTTTTCATTCCTCTCTGATCCTTTCTGCATCTTGTACTATAGCTTCTCTATCTCATCTTCCACCTTTTACCAATCCCTGTAGCATATTTTTGTTTCAACTGCTGACCTCCTCTAGTCTTTGGGTGAATATTTCCCTACTCCTCTCCTTTTCTTCCTTCACAAACTTTTGACCTTAAGTCTGTTCTACCTATATACCTGGTCCAATGTGGGTAGTACTTCAGTATGTACTGACCTGATTCCATGGGTTTCTTTTTGTTTCTGCACACTTTAATTTTCTTTGCTATGTTCCATTTTTTTAATAGCTTCCTTTCATCTATCATTCCACCAGTTGGTTTCCTTCTGTTTTACTTTACCATTTGTTCTGCCACAGACTTGTACAGTGCAGTTAATTAATCTTGTCTTAAATGCTCCCCACTCTTCATTTGCACTTCCTGTTTCATTTGTTGGTAACTTTGCTGTTATCAGACTGATAGATGTTCTTCATTTCTGCTTCCTTTAGTATCCATTCTTTTATCTTAGTCATACTTTTTGAACAGGTTGTGATTGTCATTTTTTCCTTCAGATCAGCTATAAAGAACCTTTGATCATTATCCAATGATTCTGTTGCTATGATTTTTACATCTCTTATTCTTCCTCCAATGTGTTTGTACATTATCATACAACTAATAATCAAATTGCTTCTTCCATCCCAGCCTGCTATGATAATATGTCTAGGTTTTCTGATAGTTCTGTTCACAGGTGGAAGTTCCGGTCATGAGAGCTTCACAATCAGTCTGGTGCTGTCATCTTCTTTTGTCACAGTACTGAATAAGCCATTACTTAGAGTAGATAACCCAAACTGTTGTAGAGGTCTCTTTAAGGTTCTGGAAATTCTTATGATCACTTCTCGTTATATTCACTCTTTGATCAGTTTTTTAGCTGATGATAAAAAAACATTTTGAGCTAAACTATAAGTTGAACAACCACAATGAAAGTCACAAAAAATATTTTCATGTAGACTTCACCTTCTTATCTAGAATTCAGAGTGGAATTTTTTGTAGGAATCATACCTCATTATCAACTTCTTCTACAAATTATTTGATTATCTAGATTCCTTTTAGCTGCATGGCATATGATGGTGATCACTGTGAAACTACTTGGCAAGCAGTAATTTATTGTAAAAAATCCTCTGCAGTTACAAATACAGGTAATTATTTTCTTTGAATAACATCAATGGAATCAAGTTTCCATTTTGTATAATTTCAGCTATGTCTGTGATGACTGGCAAAAGGATACAATCATTCTTATAGGACTAAATTTATAGAGGAGAAAAATATTAAGCAGTCACTGCAAGATGAACAGCAGCTATTTAATAAAACTGAGCAAGCAAGAGCTTGTTTTCAAATTAGTGGCATCTAATCTCAAATTTAGAGAGAGTGGCTTGATTGCAGTGAACAGCTTCAAGTGGTGTAGACTGCAATTTCTGTACACAGATGAAGATGTTTGCATAGGATATAGTAGGAGAGAGAACACCATCAAAATAATTTTCAGACAAAAGATAAAAAAAAGCAAACAACTAATATTATTGCTACTACTATTAACACTGAGCAAGAAGGTGCAGTGGTTAGCACACTGGACTTCATTCAGGAGGATGATGGTTCAGATCTTCATCTAGCCATCCATAATTAGGTTTTCCATTATTTCCCTCAGTCACTCCAGACAAATGCCAGGATTGTTCCTTTGGATAGGGCACATTTTGTATTGGAGTATTGTCTGCTTAAACTAACTTGGTCCCAAAATGAAACTACATGGCATAAATGTGTGAGAGGATGTCATAATTCCTGATGACAAATATTGGTCTGCTGATAGAGTTAGCTCATTTATATTCTAAAAAAGCATCATCAGTTTGAAATTTCAATGGGTTGTACATTTTTTGCAAAATGAATTTATTGTAATATATTTGACAAAAAATTTTTTAAACTGCTGCTCGTGCAAAAATTGTAAATTAATATTTGATACAGATATGCAAAATGCCTTACTGTTACATGTAAAAAAAATACATTCATCAGTAATGCAGTTCAGTTTCTAGACATAAAAATTATTTGATTTTATGTATGACTTTTTGCATTTATGCACCAAGTTTCAATTGATTGTGAATACTGCCATTTTACTGTGATTAGTAATTACTGAAGAATTATGATTCAGTACTTGCTAATTAACAATTCTGTTTGTTAACAAATATAAGTTTTTTTAATAAAAGTAAAAAAGTATTGTCACAGTCAAGATTTGAAATACCGACTTCACAATCTTTCTTTCCATGAACAATACGAGACTGGAATAGAAGGGAGAACTGATAGAGGTACTCAAAGTACCCCCCACCACACACCGTCAGGTGGTTTGTGGAGTATGGATGTAGACGTAGATGTAGATGTAGATGTAGATACACCTACAAGCTTTTACACTAAGCACTTGGCAACCAACAAATGTGTTAATAAGCTGCAAATGTTTTATACTTAACAGCACTCTGAAATCATGTATTGATGTTGGGAACTTGTGTCAAGATACTTAACTTCAAATCCTGTAAGTATAAAGGCATTTGAAGAGTGCCAGTCCGTAATGTCCTCTTGTAAGTCAAGAGTGCACTGTATGTTAGAAATAGCCTCTCAGGCACCAGAGTACATGTGAAATGCAGTTGATTCCTCCCACCCTCTCTACCCCTTTCCCGTGCCAAAATATTGGAAACTAAGAGTTGGTTGAAACACAAAGTAGAGTGTAGGGAAATTTTTGACAGCAGATGGAATTTATAGCAGAAAGATAGATTAGACTGCAGGATTTGAAGTTAAGTATCTGACACAAGTTCTTATAGTTACAAGAAGAAAAATTGGGTCTAGCAAGGTCCAGAATGAGTATGACTGAGTACTGACAAGCATAACAATGGTTGATCGATTTAGATTAATAATCTGACATGTTCTACCATCCGTAAAAGTAAGATACATTGATAGAGGGGTCACCAAAAGGAAGCATAAACTTAATAATACCATCATATTGTAGCACAATGTAGAGACTTTAATGTGCCGAGTATCTGAAGTATTTAACACAGACTTGATTTATATTCTGAGTTATTCACAGCTAAAACAAAATACAATGAGTAAAATAGATCTTAACCTGTTTGTACCAAATCAAAGTCCAGTACAGCAAGGCCAGAGCCAGAAATTTTACTACGGTATGTTGATGATGCCCAGAAATTTTAACTTGAAAGTTCAGGACTCCACAGCCAAGTCATCATACAGAATGAACAAACTCTTTCCATGTACCAATATGGTAGAATCTAAGTTTAGCGGCTCTTCGCAATCAGTACTGCTAGACAATATGAAATGCCTGGTATGGTCTATGTGGGTCCATAAATATAGTCCATGTGCCATAACTGAGAACTCCACTGAACATACTGTGAGCATCCCCTGGTATGGGCTGCATTTTCTTGTGAGTGCAGCCTAGCATGGACTGTGACATAGGTCAGTGATAATGTGGTATCTGTATCAATACTGGAGTCTGAGCCTGTGTCACCATTAGCAGGGAATACAAGAGTGTTAGCTGGAAAAGTTACATGTTATCACTGGTATGAACAAGCAGTCTTGTGAAGTATAAGTGAATAGATTGCAGACAAATGCCTAGAAGAACTAGTTTGACAACCACCATGCAAAAGAAATATTTTAGACTTTCCTTGTTGTAGCGGCCTCTTATTAGTTAGAGGGCCAACACAGCTGACACGTAAGATGGGTTGCCAAACCCCTTTCAGGAGCACAGAGAGAAACATAACCAGCAGGCAGAAAGACAGAAACAATAACAGACTTTGCAAATAAACACGGAACTACTTCACCAAACACCATGTGACAGTGTTCCATCAATCAGAACTCGTATGACTCATGTAACACTCTGCAGACCTGGCTTTATAAGCATGCATAGACCATCAGACCGGCAGTGTTTATCAACTGCTAGGAACAGCTCTGGCCAGTACTTATGCTGGCTCTAGCATTCTATTCACTCATCATAGCATTGTAGTAGCATGTTGTATTTTGTAAAGTAGATTTTGGTCAGTATTTTCTTCCATTGTCTTGTTTCCTTATCTGGTTTGCCGCTACAAGAGTTGTGGGATTTTCTGGTTGTTCTTGTGTTCAAAACTTAGTGTATGCCAAGAAGGCATTTTTCTTTAATTATAATAAAGTGTGTTCAAATTGACTGTTAGTTCTTTCTTGCTGACCGCAGGATGCTACATTGCTACAGACAAACTTGATATTTTCTAGAGTGTCACAAATCAGAGATATAGATGATGCTATTACACGAGCATAGTCACTAAAGGTAGAAAGGTCATCAAGGAAGCTAGTGCACCACTTGTGTTTTATTGAATGAAATGGATAGACTGCTACTCACCACATAGAGGAGACATTGAGAGACAGATTGGTAAAATGAAAAAAAAAAAGATTACCTTTGCGGCCAGAATGACCGTGGCCTTGGTGTACAAGTTGTACATGTGTGGGTTAGTGTGTTTGAACTGTTTCCGATAAATGGCTTAATTCAGGCTCTTAATAGCTATCAATCTTTTTCCAATGTGGGTGTCTGCTACTAAACACCTCCTGTTTGTGGTGAGCAGCAGAATAATTGTGATTACAGCTCAAAAATGTTGCAAACTGTGTTCTAGATAAATACATAACAACTAAACTAAGTAAGGACAGCAAGGACTCACCTTGGTTTAATGGACTGATTTCGAGAATGTTGCAAATCAGGAGACAACAACACATTAACTACAAAAGATACTGCAGGAAAACTGATAGAGAAGACTCATTGGCAACTACTGCATCTGTAAGAAGGGCCATGCTTGAAACTTGCAATAATTTTTGCAGTAAGATCCTGGTGAAGGATCTCTCTTAAAATTCTTGGAAGTTCTGGTAACATGTAAAGTCGATATCAAATCCAAATGTTCCATTTAATCTCTTGTTGATCAATTTGATATTGAAACTAATGACAAAATATAGAATACCGAAATATTAAATTCAGCATTTAAAAATGCACAATACACATCAGGATACTGCCGTACTAATATTTGGCAATTGCACATATTCAGAAATGTAAGATATTGATATGGGCTCACTCAGGACTGAAAAACAATTAAGACTACTTAAAGTAAACAAGCACTATGCCTTGAACAAATTCCAGTAAGATTTTACATGGGATATGTTGTAAAAATTGCCACTTTCCTACTAGACCTTTTGGGAGACCTGTAATTTTTATTCGAATATTTTTTGTGTTTGGTTCAAATGTTATTACAGTGAATGCTGACAAAGTCTTGCATTATAGGTGGAGATTACCCCTTAAATTCAACACTCTGTAAATCATGGGATGATGGGTCTCATACAGAAGAAAATTACAAGCGGCGTTTGAAGGCAGCCTTTGAGCTTTATTCCAAACTTGGTAAGGTCTGAATTGCTGTTTCTACTGAGGGAGTTATTATTATACTACAACAAAGAATTATATGTAAATAATTCAATCTTATTGATTTAGGTGTTAAATATTGGACACTGTATGATACTGATATTGCTCCAGAAGGAGACACTCTTGAAGAAACACATCATTTCATAGATGAGTCCACTCAAGTTATACTTGATCTACAACAGCGTACTGGTATAAGACCACTTTGGGTTGCTGCTGACCTCAGGACCAATTGCAGGTGAGATCACTTAATTAAAAAAACCAAGTTCATGCAAAGGTTTAAAGGTTTAATAAGTTAACATGCTTCTTTACCTATATGCTGTATTGATTGTAATCAGAGCATATAAGAATGTCATTATTTTGTTTTATGCAGCTTCCCATACATAAAAAATATTAGTAGAAGTGAAAAGGGTGTTATGATTAGGGATGGTGAGTTCACATGAATCCCTAAATAGTTGTTTCTTCTTGTTGCCTCTCTGGCATACAATCTGATATTTCTTTTAAAACTTTTGTTTGTGAATAAACTATTAAGTCTGGAATGTTGAACTACAGATTTCCAACAACCTTTTCTTAAACTACTTTTTACTAGAATTAATGGTTCAAATGCTGTAAATAAAAAAGACAAATCTAAGATATAATTTCAGCACTCTATAAATCATGCTGTATTTTCTTTAATGATTTCATACCTAGCTGTCATTTTCTTGGTAGCTGTTGTACATAAGAATAAAATTCAATTACCAGTTGCACAGCTAGGAAATTGTTTCGGTTTATCAGTTTCAACATCTTAATCTGTTGTTGTCAGTAATCCATAAAATTTGGAATGTTGTAAATCAATAGAACTTGACTAAACTAATATTAAGTAAGTTTCTGTAATCTGCTTCTTATTCTTTACATACATACATGGCCCAATTCTAATGATTTGTAATATCCCAAATTTTTTAGACTTCTGAAGATGGCACATTAATCTTTTGAAACCAATTATGTAACACACTTATGCATTTTATTCTGAAAGATTTTCTTTGATGTTAAATTTTGTTGACAATGTGAACTTATTCCCAAGAATTGGCAGCTTTCATTTAGTTAATACTAGGAAAAAATCCAATAAACACTTTCTGTGTTACATTGTTGATTATGCTAATATATACTCTGCAGCTCATTGTTTGTGTAGGATTTGTGTAAATTTTATTTTATCTGTTATTAACTTCTGTTGTTATTTTCATGCACTGACTCATTCCATGACCATGGAGGTTTGCTCCTCAGTGTGGTCCTATGGAACTAGGTGTGTAAGATCAGGTAGATAAAAACAAGTGGAAACAAATGAATATGTATGACATACACCTCATTTTGTAGTTAATTTGAACTTCTGATAATAAGTGAAAACAGTGGGCCTGAAGGAATAACCATAACGACAGTTAACATTACATTATATATGGCACACTCTGTGTTTCAGATATGTGAGTGGAGCTGTCACAAGCCCAGAGGCTTACATAACTGGCTATGCAGGAGCACAACTCAAGAAAGCTCTTGATATTGCACATAAGTTGGGTGCAGAAAATTTTCTTTTCAAGGGGTTTTATGAGGGATATAGTAGCATACTGAACACAGACATTCCTCGTGAACTACGCATCTATTCACGTGTTTTGAAGATGATTGTAGGCAAGTATGATGTAATATATTGTATTACTTTCTTGCTCTAGTATCTTCCAAACCATACCTGTGTGAATGTGTGTGTGTTTTATTGTAATATGATGGAGTAATTAATCTAACAGTTGAAAACCCAGTGTGGAATAATGACAATATTATGAAAAGGGTAGATTGCTACTCATCATAGTGGAGATGTTGAGTCACAGACAGACACAACAAAAAGACTGCTAAACAAGTGACCTTTCAGCCAAAAGGCCTTCTTTTAAAGTAGACAGCACAAGCAAGCACAACTCAAAGACACAAGACCATTCAAGAAATTAAACTGATTGCTAGTAATATCCAGCAGACTTTCTTCATTGTGTGCTACTCAGTGCTTCCTCTGGTAGCAGTCTATCCTCTTAGCTTAGTTGCAAATGTCAGCCATTTGAACTATGAATATGAGGATTAAATATAATTTTTGGCAACTAATTTCATAGTATAATTAGAGCCTGTTAGTAATCTTATTGTAACCAAACATCAATCAGACTGTAAAATTTTCTGGATAACTGCATCACTCACAGTCATTTAAACATCACTTTTAGCAGGTAACCATCAGTAATTTGTAAGTTTCTGTTAGGTTCGTAAATGAGAAGTGGATAGGTTGATACGAATGTCTGCATGAGGATACATTATTACTTACTGAATAGAAGAGTCGTTATTATTCAAAGAGTTAATCACCTGGATTTTGTATGAGTAGTGATGTAATTCTAACCTCAAAATCCTTTGGACAGTCCTGTCAGAAATTCCAAGTGCAAAACTCTGTCTGCATGCTGATCTCTAGGGGCTTCTTCCCACAGCAATACTTACACATTCCACATTCTTGGGAGTCTGCACTGTCTTCTCTTTGCTACCTCTTTTCCTTCTTGTTTCACTGACGTTTTCAGAGTTTTCAACCCAAGTTTTTATTGAGTTAACTGAAGGCATCGGCCTTTTATTATTAATTTGAAAATGCACCCGGAAATGATGCTGAGTGGCTACATAACTACCACTTTGGTAGAATGCTTTCACTGCAAATGACTGTTGTTGCTTAGTCCACTGATCCATGGCTACTGAAATGCTTTGTGTTAGGGAATGCAATGTGGTGACCTTGGTTACTCACCCCCGACTACTTCCAACGCTTCCACGCACTAATAATGAATGCACATTTGACTGCCGCACCCTGTACACCTCTTCTACAGAACAAGTGCTCATAGCTCTTAATGTATTCATTTTAGAACTCATGTTTACTAGACAATTGTTTCTTGGTTTGGTGCATACTATCTCCTCCAAAAATACGGAAAGCAATGAGCTTGCACTTTGACACATTTGTTTCACTGTATCAAAGATGAAGAATTGCTCACAGCTCTTATGGTTTACACTTTAGAACCCACATTTACTAGACTTCTTTGCTTCAAAAAATTGTTCCTGTCATATCACTAAATACTGATCATCCCTCCTGGGACACTCTGTATATACCTGTCTCCTGCTCAACACCTCTCTAATCAGTGACAAAATGGTATGGGGAGACATTAACTGTTATTGAAGGCATTTGATAAAAATAGTCATATGGATAAGATATTACCTAAGAGATAGAAAAGAGTGTGTGTGTGTGTGCAGAACAACAATCGTGCTGCTGAGTACTCTCTTCTGACAATGAAGAGAAGAAGCATTCCATTGATGTTCTAACACATAGTGGGGGTAGGAATCTTCAGAAAAGGCAATCATTTACTTAAACGTGAATGATTTATCTATTCATATAATTGCACCAGCTGTCCACACTTTCAATTTTTCTAATATAAATAAAAATGTAAATTCAGAGGAAGCAGCAGGAATTTTTGGATGAATTTCAAATGTCAAGGTTTCACAGCCTATAATTCCTCTCCTGCAGAGCAAAGATGGAAAGAAAGAATGAGAGAGACACTGAAAAGCCATAAAATATATTAAAATTTATCTCTGTTTCTTAATCACGGGGCCCAAGAGACATAACACTTTCTGAACTGTTTGTTGTTCACTGTTGAAACACTTTTTTTGTTTCATTGTTTTTCTATATGCCTGAAAATATTTCCATATGCTTGAGATTTGCATATGTGTTATTATGATAAACCTAGTTATTTTTATACCTTGACTTTGTTTAAAGAAACAGAGGAAGGTAAGAATTTAACATAAACATGATTTAAGTTTACCTGTTCATAGCCCCATAATCATCATCATTATCATCATCATCATTAACAACATCAACAGAAGCAACAGCAGCAGCAGTGATTTGACATCCACTGCTGGATAAAGGCCTTCTCCAGACCTCTCCATGCCATCCAAGTTTTGTATATAATCATCTATGTGGCTCCTATATGTTGTCATAAGTAATCAACCCACCTTTTGTTTCATTATCAGCTCAGCCTTTTTGTGTCTCTTGGAATTCTGCTAAGAACTTCCTTGGCCTGTCTACCAATCATTGACCTGGTTTATGTTTTTGCACACCTGCATTTCATTTTCATTACACTTATATCTCCCACTCTAGTTTTTTCCCTGATCCATGTATTTGTTTTACAGTCTGTACTAGCAAACCCACTTATCCATTGTTCACACACCAACATTCAACTTTTTTTAGTGTTTAAATGTCCATATCTCACTACCACAAGTCAAAACTAGTTTTACACACTAAATTGTACATTTTCATTCTCAGGCTTGTAGGAAGCTTAGTTCTGAAAACTTCATGTTGTTATTCAAAATCAGTCCAGACCAAATTTTACTTTTCCATTTATTTTCTTCCTGTAATTTGCTGTATACCCACCTATACTTACACCTTTGATGTAAAAAGAGCTTTCTTGGTGGGAATTTTCCATTGCTCTGCAGTATTTAAGGGAACTGATCTCCAATTTTCATAAAATTTAAATAGAGCCATAAAGGATGGTACTAAAAGTCCATATAAATTACACATTTTCCATCTCACAGTATATTCAGAGCTTCAGCAATAGGGTATAACATATTATAAACTCTTTCATGTAGTCAAACTGTCTCTTACAGAAAATTTTAAGCACAAAGATGTCTGTAACTGCATAGATTTTTCTCAGATTAAATAAATTATTTTCATTGCATGATAACAACTACTCAATCTTGTAATGCCAGCTTTACTCTGAGCTTCTCCTAAAACATTCCCAAATGACTTTGGACAACAGTGTTTCACAAAGTAATACATTTTTGTGGTTTTGCAGTACACTTGGACTAGTACTATGTATTAATTTTCATCATGGTTTTCAACACAATTAGCATCACTTGCAGTGCACAAATTTACTGTATGTGTATCACATCAGCATTGTGTTGGTAACTGGTAATTGTGTCCTATGATATCTGTGCTGTAATCAATCAGCTTATAGGTTATCAACCTTTGTCACAATCATAAGCATCATCTTCATCTTTGCAAGTCATGTCTTCAACTTACTCCAACTTCATTGAACTTCTGAAGAAAAGACTGAATACTTCTCATATTCACATGGAATTATTTCAGAATATCATGATCACCACAATCATCAGCATCATCTTCATTTTCAACAATCATGTCTTCATCTTCCTTTAACTCCATTGCATTCCTGAAAGGGACACTGGATTCTTTAGTAGCCAGGTGAAAATTTTTCTGTTAACAGTTTTGTTTCATTAACTTGTAGAAACTTGAGCTGAATTCTCTCTGAATTTCATCTAAAAAAAGTAAATAAAAAGAATAACATTGTGGCTACACAGCCATAGCTGTGAACTGCAGAAAATCCCCAACGTGATAATTTTTTTTTTTAATTCACTGTAAAGGTTACCATAAACCAATTGGACCATGACTCCAAATAACATCGTCTTGTTACATTACTTACACTGTATAAAGCATTATTTATCAAAGGGAAACTGCACTGAGCAATAGGAAAAAAAAAAACACTGGTTTTCTGATATGATACCCTGCGAATCATGGATGAAGGGCACCAGCCGGATTCCATATTTCTAAATTTCCAGAAAGTGTTTGACACAGTGCCCCACTGCAGACTGTTAATGGAAGTCTGAGCATATGTAATAAGTTGGTGGTGGTGGTGGTTGGTTGTGGGAAGAGACCAAACAGCGAGGTCATCGGTCTCATCAGATTAGGGAAGGATGGGGAAGGAAGTCAGCCGTGCCCTTTCAAAGGAACCATCCCAGCATTTGCCTGGAGCAATTTAGGGAAATCACGGAAAACCTAAATCAGGATGGCCAGACGCGGGATTGAACCGTCGTCCTCCCGAATGCGAGTCCAGTGTGCTACCACTGCGCCACCTTGCTCGGTGTAATAAGTTCCCAGATATGTGAGTGGCTTTAAGGATTTTGTAAATAATAGAACTCAGTACATTGTCCTCAACAGTGAGTGTTTTGAAAACAAAGGTATCACCAGAAGTGCCCCAGGGAAGTGTGATGATGTGTCAACTGATGACTAGAATGTACAGGGGTCCTATCATGCTGGAAGAATATCTCCATCCTTGTAGCCAAAGGAACCTCTTCCAATAATGCTGCAAACTCGTTTTCAAAAAAACTCTACATAACAGAGCCCTGTAAGATGATGCAGTAACACAACAGACCCAATAAACTGATTATCCATCATACCACACCACACATGTACAGAGAAGTGTCCTTGAAAATGTGTCTCCACAAAGGCATATGGGTTTCCATCAGACTGATGATGTAAGTTATGAGTGATACTGATACCATCATGGGTGAAAGTGGCAATGGGATTTCTTGGCAACCTCCAATTATTCAACAACAAAATTCCATTCATCTAGCTTTATCTCCTCCTTGAAGGTGGTGTATCCAGGATGATAATTATAAAGCCCAAGTATATACTGATAGGTATAGAAATTCTGTGTGCGCTTGTTGAAGGACTATTTTCTACCAAGTGAATAGTGTCTTCCAATTTACCCCCACTCTGGTCATTTGCTCCCTCAGATGAAATATAACTCCTGGACACTACAACTGTCTTACACAGTTTTCAATTCAATTCAATTCATTCATGAGTAAACACCCTTGAACCTGGTACTCTGTGGTTATGAAACAATCTGCTGCATTCTCTACAAGCAACGGCAACAGTGTTTCCATTACAAAACTGTACACAAATACCATATTACCAGACTCAGAATTTGATTATGTGCAGCACAATCAAAAGATGCAGTGGACTGGCCAACACATGTAACAACATGAACTTTAAAACAAAAATTATGTTTGATATATACTCTATAGCAACCGGAGTATCAATATGTGAAATGATAACTTATCTCTGTAACCAGCTGTATCTCTGTAACAAAGAAAAATTGAGCATGTGTTATATGGAATGTTTTATTCAAATGAATCTATTAGTTAGCTAGTAAGTTAGTTTCATATTCTATTAATAATTTGTATTACTAATCATATTGATGCAGAACAAATCATTTTGCATTCACATTATGCACTGATATGTAAATATAACTACATTTGATCATCTATAAATTATTATTATAGTACTGTTGTAAAATAAAAATTCCTACCCATCACCTTTTACACATTACAAAATTAGAAATTGTTCTATACAGTAGAAGGAGTTGTCAAGGAGAAACTTTTTCAGTTTGTTTTCAAATTTAACTTTGCTGTCTCTCAGACATATAATTGGGTATGTTATCAGAAATTTTGGTGGTAGCATTGTGCAACCCTTTCTGGTGCTAAAGACAACCTTAATGTGGAGTAATGAATGCCATTTGCTCTTCTGGTTTTGTAGTCATGTACATCATTGTTCCTTTTGAACTGTAGTGGATTAGTTACAACAAACTTCATGAGGGGAAAAAATATACTGCAAAGCAATGTATTAGTCAAAATGCCTAATTATTATTTCCAACAAACTACACGAGAGAGTAAATATACTGTGAAGCAGTAGTCACAATGCCTAACTCCTTAAACATGTGTCTAGAAGATGATCATCGGTGAGCACCACATATTATTATTACAGCACATTTTTGAACAATATTTATGATCCCTCCAGAAACATCCTGTATAACTAACATCAGTAATGGGACTGTAATATGATTCTATAGTGTTAAGACAATGTTTCAAACTTCTCATTGGTCTCTTCTGCAATAGGAAAGATACAATTGTACTGTCTATAAGACTTTAGATCATTGGACAATAAATACAGGAGATGAGGAGCAGCAGCCAGGCACCTAAAATGTGGAAAACTACTTAAATTTCAAAGAAAGGAATCACTTAGTTTTCATGGAAGCTAACACACACACACACACACACACACACACACACACACACACACACACACACAGAGTGTTGTCCAACCACACTGCTACCATAATTTTCCAATACTGTGTGAGCATACCATCTTACTTTTGATAATAATCATTGCCAACTGTATGGACCTAATTTTGCTGCCTTCTCTTGGTTTCTTCTTGCAAAATGTCCAATATTACCTTATATTGTCTCCTCTTCAATAAAATTGCACTTTTTCATTGATCTTCACTACTACTGACAGGGAATGAACTCTCTAAAATCTCCTGAATCTGAGAGTTCATACTATTCATTATAGTTGTAACATTTTTCATCTGCTGTTTTATGATCAGTGAGAATCCTATCCCCTATGACAAAGAGAGACAAATGTATCATTGAGAAAAGTAGATTTATCTTTATTTTATTTTGTTCTGAATATTTCAGTGTGATATTTTATACAAAAGCCAGGCCCACAATGTCAGATGTTGTTATTTGCTTGCTGAAAGTATGGTTTGAAAAATAATTCTGTTGAATAATGGGTAATGATATATTCAGAAGCAGCTATGTTAATTGGGAGACTAATACATTTTTAAGAATCTGGTGACTCTATGGCTATATACCTTAGATTAGGTGACATGAAAGCAATATTATAAAACCTCTCTATTTTTATTTTTTATTTTTTTTTCCCCATTGCTCTAAGTATTCAGTAGCAGTAAGTTAACCTACCATGCTTAATTTTCCAGATTATAAAGAAAGACTTGGATATAGAGGGCAGTTGCTTTTGGAACCATGCTATAATTATGATAATAGTAAAAACCATGATAATTTTCTTCAACACAACTACATACATAGCATCACAAGTGCACTGAGTTTCCTAAAACATTATAATTTAGACCGACATTATAAGCTCAGTGTGCCCCCAGGAGATCAGCTTTTTATGGCAGCAGCGTAAGTGTTCAACATTTGTTTATTTTTGCATTACTTTCCTGTGACAATTTGAAGAACTCATTTGTAACTGAAGCTGTGTAATTACTGTGTAATTGCATTATGTTATTTAACTTTCAGCGGACAGAGCTTAAAAAACTTGATCCTCTTGAATTATTTACAGCACTCAGTGCTATCTTAAGAATTAATAATTAAGCAAATGTGACTGCAAATTAATAATTGCAGCATCTATTTTCATTAAAATCCTCCTGGATGTGCTACCATCCGATAATATAAAATACTGAAGTACCTGATAGTGCCACCTACCAGAGCACAAACACTGTGTGTGATTGGGGTCACATAATATGTGTATGGCATGTCGTGAGTGGTTGCTGGGCAATGACCTCATGGATCACCCCTGCAACTGTGTTAACAAACAGAAGAATCAGGACTGGCTTTGTAACTGTGTGGCCGATGACAGAAAAACATTGCTCCCATATGCTTGTCGCCAATTTTCAGCAGGATACTAACAATCAGTGAGATCCAAAATCCATAAATAGTGTCTCACATATACCCTCCCTCTCTTCTGTGACAGATCAGTATAATTTCAGGGCTAGTTAAAAAATATAGAATAGTCATATGATTGAATGGTAGAAATGAAGCTCATAGAAGTACTCTTTTTTTCAATAAAAGCAGTTAAAGATGTATGAAATGACTGATAACATATGCATATCAAAAGAAAAGGTTGAGATCATTTTACATAAAGAATTAACTTTGAGAAAATGAGTCAGCAATTGTCTCATACATCTACAAGATGGTTTAACTGATTGCACAAACGAATTTGGTTGAGTGAGTGAGATGCAAAAGGTTGAGATCATTTTACATGAAGAATTAACTTTGAGAAAATGAGTCAGCAATTGTCTCATACATCTACAAGATGGTTTAACTGATTGCACAAACTAATTTGGTTGAGTGAGTGAGATGCAATTACTCAACTTCATGCTAGAAATGAAACTTTAATGAAAGTTCTATGTGGAATCCAGTGGCTTTGCACCAATAAAGCTGAAATTGATGTCACCTACCAGTGTTTCCTGGGATGCAAACAGAATTATTCATATTGAATGTTTTGCAAAGAGTAAACCGCTAACTGGCAAATCTTCAAAATCTTCTGAACCAACTAGATGCTACAACAAATGATAAGAGAAACCGGTTGCAAAATCAGAAACTCGTATTTCAGTAGGACAATACACCAGCCCACAAAAGTGATTTGACTGTTGGAAAACTGAAGGGAATTAAGTAGAAATTGTCAGAATACTCACTCTGTTCACCGGATTTGGCACCATGTGACTTCCATATATAAAAAATTTGTGGCTGTAAAACATTTTGAGCCCAATAAATATAGGATACTTTATAGAAATTCCAGAACTGTACTTCAAGGATGGAATTTACACACTGGAAAAATAAGACCTAAAATGGACCTACCTTGAAAAATAAGTGTTCCCAAAAAGCATAGCATAAATTGCCAGGCTAAGTGACTTTTTGCCTTGGCCTCATATTACCCACTCTTTCTAAGGTTTGCATTTGTTCATTCAGCTCAAGGTGCTATGTATTAAATTTTGAGTGTTTATTGTTCTATGAACTGTCTTCTCATTTTCCAAAAAATGAAATATGTGGTTTGCATCAGTTATAGTTATTTGTCTTTTTCGTGAATCTATCTTCCAGTATTTTAAACTTGATCTTTATATCTCATTACCTGGTCAATATTTGATTATGAAAGTAGAATTCTTTCTCTATTCCTGTTTAATTATGCATTCTGTGTAACTGAATAGTCAACAATTTAAGAGAAAGATGGATTGCTACTTACCGTAAGGATGACACAGTAAGTTGTAGACAGGAAAGAGAAACACACACATTCATTCACATAAGCAATCACACCTTACACACACATGTCTGTCATCTCCAGCAGCTTGGACCAGAATGGAATTTTAATTGTGCCTGTCTACAAATTAATGTGTCATTTTGACCTTCTCCTTACATTTTTGATATTTGAACCTGGAGTTTGTATTGTTTAACTGAGAAGTCATACAGCTGAATAGTTCTGTCTAGAGAGTTCACACATAACAAAGCTTTGAAGCTTGTAACAACATACAGAATTTCAGAAGGTACCTAGCCATGTAGCATCTACAGTAGAATATATTTTTATATGCTCACATATCTATGTGCTCATGTAGTGCTTCAGAACATATCTATATATACTCTACAAATAACTATAGATTACATGGCAGATAACAGGATTGATTGTACAATATATTAATGAATTTTTACATTATATTTACAGAGATGCATGACAAGACTGACTATTGAGATGCTTTTTTATGAGCTAAATTTAATCCAATTTTTCTTCATGATGCCTAAAAGAGCAATATAGTGAGAACTACATAAGATTCCTAAAGATACTTGTTATTGAATGTGACTGAAAACTTGTTATTGAATGTGTGTAGCTCATTTTTTTTTATGATTTTCATTTTAAAAATTTGTTACATAAGATATTTCACATATTTGTGACTGTGTGAGCTGGAATCATCTGCAGTCCCCTTCTTTATATGTGGTAATGAACAATGGACTTCGCTGTTGGTGCCTCAGAAATACAAATAGCCATACTGTAGGTACAACTGCAACAGATGGTTATCTGTTGAAAAGACAGACAAACGTGTAGTTCCAGAAGAGGGACAGCAGCCTTTCCAGTAGTTGCAGGGGGCCTGCATGATTGACTGGCTTGTAACATCTACCAAAATGGCCTTGCTGAGCTGGTGCTGCAAATGGCTGAAAGCAAGGGAAACTACTGCAGCAATTTTTTCCAAGGGCATGCAGCTCTACTGTATGATTAAAAGGTGAAGGGATCCTCTTGGGTAACAAATTCTGGAGATAAAATAGTGCACCATTTGAACCTCGGGGTGGGGACTACTCAGGAGAATGTTGTCATCAGGAGAAACAAAACTGGTGTTCTATGGGTTGGAAGGTGGAATGCTAGATCCCTTAATTGGGCGGCGCACACAGCCATAGAAATAACCCACCCACCTCCCCAGGGGTCGGGACCCCTGCAACCCACAGAAGAGAAAGATGCTTCAGTAGCTGATTTTGTTTATAGATAAGGATTTTGAAAGGAGATAAGAAATAAAACAAGAGAGATAAGGAATTTAAAAAAACTTTATTAAGAATGATAATATACAGTAACATCTCCTTGTACAACAATATATTTTGATAAAAAAGAAATAGGTACATTGAAGTTAGATGTACATGAATTAGAGAAGTGCATTGGCATGAAGAACAGGACTTCTGCTCAGGTGTCTACAGGTTGAAAATACAAAATCCAATAGGGGTAATGCAGGAGTAGTTTTAAGAAAGAATAAGAAAACAAGAATGCATGTAAGCTATCATGAACAGTATAGTAGATGCATTATCATAGCCAAGATAGATACCAAAATCACATTCACCACAGAAGTACAAGTTTATATGCCAATTGACTGTGGAGATGATGAATAGATTGAATAAATGTATGATGAGGTAAAAAAAATTATTAAGATAGTTAGGGAGACAAAAATTTAATTCTGACAAAAGACTCGAATTCAATAGTAGGAAAACAAAGAGAAGGAAAAATGGTACGTGTATATGAACTGGGAGAAAGGAATGAAAGAAGAGGCAGCCTGGTATAATTTTGTACAGAGCATAATTTTATGATTGCTAACACTTGGTTTAAGAACCAGGAAAGGAGGTTGTATGAGTGGAAGAGACCTGGAGACACTGGAAGGATTCAGATTGATTATATAATGTTAAGACAGAGATTTTGGACCAAATTTTAAATTGTAGGACATTTCTAGTGGCCACAATTTATTGGTTCTGAACTATAGATTAAAACTGAATAAATCACAAAAAGGTAGGAAATTAAGGAGATGGGACCTGGATACGTTGAAAGAACCAGAGGCTGCTGAGAGTTTCAGAGGAAGCATTAGACAATGATTGAGTAGAACAGAGGAAAAGAATACAGTAGAAGATAAATGGGTAGCCTTGAGAGTTAAAATAGTGAAGGCAGCAGAGGATCCAGTAGGTAAAAAGACAAGGCCTAATAGAAATCCTTGGATATCACAGGATATACAGAATTTAACTGATGAAAGGAAAAAGCATACCAATGAAGCAAATGAAGCAGGTGAAATGGAATACAAACATCTAAGAAATGATATTGATAGGAAATGCAGAATGGCTAACCAGAAGTGGCTAGAGGACAAATGTAAGGATTTAGAAGCATATTTCACTAGGGGAAAGACAGGTACCACCCACAGGAAAATTAAAGAGGCTTTTGAAGAAAAGAGGAGCAACTGTATGATCATCAAGAGCTGAGATGGAAAACCAGTACTATGCAAAGAAGGGAAAGATGAAAGGTGGAAGGAATACATAGAGTGTCTATACAAGGGAGAGGGGCTTGAAGGCAATCTGATAGAAATGGAAGAGGATGTAGGTGAATATGAGACAGGAGATATGATAATACAAGAAGAAACTGACAGAGCACTGAACAGACTGAAGTCCAAACAAGCTCCTGGAGTAGTTGACATTCTGTCAGAACTACTGATAGCTTGGGACACCCAGTCATAACAAAATATTCTATCTGGTGTGTGAGATGTATGTTGTTGTTGTTGTGGTATTTAGTCCAGAGATTGGTTTGATGCAGCTCTCCATGCTACTCTATCCTGTGCAAGGTTCTTCATCTCCAAGTAACTGCTGCAACCTACATCCTTCTGAATCTGATATGCATTTTCATCTCTTGGTCTCCCTCTATGATTTTTACCCTCCATGCTTCCCTTCAATACTAAACTGCTGATCCCTTTGTGCCTCACAATGTGTCCTACCAACCAATCCCTTCTTCTTTTAGTCAAGTTGTGCCACAAACTCCTCTTCTCCCCAATTCTATTCAGTGTCTCCTCACTAGTTGCATGACCTACCCATCTAATCTTCAGCATTCTTCTGTAGCACCACATTTCAGAAGCTTCTATTCTCTTCTTGTCTAAACTATTTATTGTCCATGTTTCACTTCCATACATGGCTACACTCCATACAAATACTTTCAGAAAAGACTTTCTGACACTTAAATCTATATTCGATGTTAACAAAATTCTCTTCTTCATAAACTCTTTCCTCACCATTGCCAGACTACATTTTATATTCTCTCTACTTTGACCATCATCAGTTATTTTGCTCCCCAAATAGCAAAACTCATCTACTACTTTAAGTGTCTCATTTCCTAACCTAATTCCCTCAGCATCATCTGATCTAATTCGACCACACTCCATTATCCTCATTTTGCTTTTGTTGATGTTCATCTTATATCTTCCTTTCAAGACACTGTGCGTTCCACTTAACTGCTCTTCCAAGTCCTTTACTGCTTGCTAAGTATACTGATTGAATAACATTGTGGATAGGTTACAACCCTGTATCACTCCCTCCTCAACCACTGCTTCCCTTTTGTGCCCCTTGATTCTTGTAAATGCCTTCTGGTTTCTGTACAAATTGTAAATAACCTTTCACTCTCTGGATTTGACCCCTACCACCTTCAGAATTTAAAAGAGAGTGCTCCAGTCAGTGTCTACAAATTCTAGAAATGTAAGTTTGTCTTCCCTTAATCTATCTTCTGAGATAAGTCATAGGGTCAGTATTGCCTCATGTGTTCCAACACATCTACGGAAACCAAACTGATCTTCGCCAACGTCGGCTTCTACCAGTTTTTCCATTCATCTGTAAAGACTTTGTGTTAGTATTCTGCAGCCATGACTTATTAAACCAATAGTTCAATCATTTTCACGCCTATCAACACCTACTTTCTTTGGGATTGGAATTATTATATTCTTCTTGAAGTCTGAGGGTACTTCACGATCCACACGTCTTGCTAACCAGGTGGTAGATTTTTGTTGTGGCTGGTTATCTCAAGGATATCAGCAGTTCTAATGGAATGTTGTCTACTCCCTGAACCTTGTCTTGACTTAGGTGTTTCAGTGCTCTGTCAAATTCTTCATGCAGTATCATATCTCCCATTTCATATTCATCTATGTCCTCTTCCATTTCCATAATATTGCCCCCAAGTACATCACCCTTGTATAGACCCACCGTATACTCCTTCCACCTTTCTGCCACTGAAATTCACTAATTTCCCTTTTTAAATTTTCTAACCTATCTGCCCAATTAAGGGATCTCACATGACGTCCTCCTGAGTAGTCCCCACCCGGGAATCCGAATGGGGGACTATTTTACCTCTGGAATATTTTAGCCAAGATGATGCCATTATCATTTAACCACACAGTAAAGAGCTGCATGCCCTCGGGAAAAATTACGGCTGTAGTTTCCCCTTGCTTTCAGCCATTCACAGAACCATCACAGGAAGGCTGTTTGGGTTAATGTTACAAGGCCAGATCAGTCAATCATCCAGACCGTTGCCCCTGCAACTACTGGAAAGGCTGCTGCCCCTCTTCAGGAACCACATGCTTTTTTGGCCTCTCAGCAGATAACCTCTGCTGTGGTTGCACCTACAGTACGGCTATCTGTATCGCTGAGGCACGCAAGTGCCCCCCCTGCCCCCTCCCCCCCCCCCCTCCCCCCACCGCAGTTCATGGGGGAAGGGGGTGGGGGCAATATGTACATGACTAGTGAAATATCCTCAGACTTCAAGAAAAATGTAATAATTCCATTTCCAAAGAAAGCAGGTGCTGACAGTCTGAATATTGCCAAATTATCAGTTTACTAAGTTACGGTCACAAAATGCTAACATGAATTCTTAACAGAAGAATAGGAAAACTGGTAGAAGCAGACCTTGGAGAAGATCGGTTTGGATTCTGGAGAAATGTAGGAATACATGTGGCAATACTATCATAGACAATAGGCTGTGAAAAGGCAAACCTACATTAATAGCATTTGTAGACTTAGATAAAGCTTTTGACAATGTTGACTGGAATACTCTCTTTGAAATTCTGAAAATAGCAGAGTAAATTACAGGGAATGAAAGGCTGTTTACAATTTGTACAGATACCAGGTGGCAGTTGTTAGAGTAGAGGGGAATAAAAGAGAAGCAGTGGTTGAGAAGGGAGTGAGACAGGGGTGTAGCTTATCCATGATGTTATCACTGAGCAAGCAGTAAAGGAAATCAAAGAAAAATTTGGACTAGGAATTAAAATTCAAGGAGAAGAAATAAAAAACTTTGAGATTTGCTGAAGCTGTAATTCTGTCAGGGCTTAGACAGCAGTTGAATGGAATGGACAGTGTCTTGAAAGGAGAATATAGGATGAACATCAACAAAGCAAAATAAGGATAATGGAACATAGTTGAATTAAATCAGTGATGCTGAGGGAATTAGATTGGGAAATGGGACCGTTTAAGTAGTAGGCAAGTTCTGCTGTTTTGGTAGCAAAGTAACTGATGATTGTCAAAGTAGGGAGGATATTAAATTTAGATGGGCAATGGAAACAGAATCATTTCAGAAGAAAAGAGATCTTTCACAGTCGAATATAGATTTAAGTGTTAGGAAGTCACTTCTGAAGATATTTGTCTGGAGTGTAGCCATGTATGGAAATGTGGATGATATATAGCTTAGACGAGAACAGAATAAAAACTTTCAAAATGTGGTGCTATTGAAGAATGCTGAAGATTAGATTGGTAGAGCATGTAACTAATGGGAGATACAGAACAGAATTGGGGAGATAAGAAATTTGTGACACAATTTGACTAAAAGAAGGGAGCGGTAACACACAGTCTGAGATATCAAGGGATCACTAATTTAGAACTGGAGGGGACTGTTGGGGTAAAAATCATAGAGGGAGACCAAGATATGAATACAGTAAGCACATTCAGAAATGATGTAGGTTGCAGTAGTTATTTGGAGCTGAAGAACCTTGCACAGGGTAGAGTAGCTTGGAGACCTGCATGAAACCAGTCTCTGGAATGAAGGCCACAACAACAACAATAACAATAATGGTTATTTATCCAAATCACTGTATATGCAATCCAACGTGTACACTCTCAGAATTTTTAATAGTAAATATCTCTTGCAGCATCTGATATTGGAGTCTTGCAAGCATCTCCATGACACTCATGCACACGCTAAATCAATGTGTGTCTAAATGCAAAATGTAGAATGCCAGAAGATGCTGGTACACAAGGACAGAATCCAATGGGAGCAAAGTAACCAAACTTCTTTGAGGTTCCCTCAGTGTTTGGTTAAGTGTGTGTGTCATCCTTCTTCTTTAAGACACCCCCTCCCCATGATAACAGCTCATGGTGACTGCAACAAATTCTATTCACACTGTGCAATGGACCCTAATGTATCCTTCTTCCACGTCAACAGTGGATGCACCGTTATTGTAATGAACTATTGTGGTTCTCATACTGCAAGCTTGTGGTTTATGTAAGAAGTGTCTGACAGCTGTAATAGAGCTTGCCTTACTTCACTATTTCACTATGCTCCTCTCCCGTAATATCAACTTAATAACCATCGAAAGAGTTTGCCTTGCTCAGCCTCAACATTGATCTCAGCCCTTGATTCCAGCCCTCCCAGTTCCAAACAGCCCATGAATGTCATAATAATGCACAGTGATTCACTGATGAAAGGATTTTAGGACATGTGATTCAGCTCTTTCTCAATATATCTCTCATTAAAGTTAGCAGTTTTTATGTACAAATGGGAATCTTCAGTATACCTGCTGTATACAACCCTTAATAGTGAACTAAAACCATCATCTGCTTTACTACTTTCGTTTTGCTAATTGCCACTCAGTTATTTCTGATTTGGTAATGGTTTGAAAATAGGATGCTAATTATACAAAATAATTAATTTACCTTATTAATTATAGGTATGGATTTCTGGGTTCAATCGATGCAACAAACTTGAAACACCTTTCAGATATTTCTGAAGCCACATTACTCTTCAAAACTGTGATTGAACAGGTATGTCTGAGATTTTTGTATTCTCTTAAACGTAAATGATACACAGTTATGAAAAATAACAGTTCAACATTTCCATAAAAATGTGATGTTTATAACTGGAGAACTGTAAGTGCAGAAAGAGTGACATTCATATACAAAACATTGAGTTTTGAATAGAGATAACTAAGTGAAGTAAAATGTCTTTATAGCTGTATCTGGGAATGAATTACTGTAAACATTTCAGTGATAGGGTTATTATTGTTAGAATAAAAAACAAATGAACACCAATAAATACTATTGAGGTATCCTTTCTGACATCACAAGCAGAAGATGATGAGATAGAAAGGGTATACAGAGGTATTGAACGAGCAATTACACTAATGACCATTAAAAGTGCCACACCATGAAGATGATGTGCTACAGACGCAGAATTTAACTGACAGGAAGAAGATGCTGTGATATGCGAATGATTAGCTTTTCAAAGCATTCATGCAAGGTTGGCGCCGGTGGCAACACATACAACGTGCTGACATGAGGAAAGTTTCCAACCTATTTCTCATACACAAACAGCAGTTGACCAGCGTTGCCCAGTGAAACGTTGTTGTGATGCCTCGTATAAGGAGGAGAAATGCGTACCATCACATTTCCAACTTTGATAAAGGTTGGATTGTACCCTATCACGATTGTGGTTTATCGTATTGCGACATTGCTGCTTGTGTTAGTCGAGATCCAATGACTGTTAGCAGAACATGGAATTGGTGGGCTCAGAAGTGTAATATGGAATGCCGTGCTGGATCCTAGTGGCCTCGTATTACTTGCAGTCAAGATGACAGGCATCTTACCCGCATGGCTGTAATGGATCATGCAGCCACGTCTCGATCCGTGAGTCAACAGATGGGGATGTTTGCAAGACAACAACCATCTGCACAAACAGTTTGACAACATTTGCAGCAGCATGGACTATCAGCTCGGAGACGATGGCTGCGGTTACCCTTGTCGCTGCATCACAGACAGGAGCACCTGCGACAGTGTACTCAACAACGAACCTGGGTGCACGAATGGCAAAACGTCATTTTTTCAGATGAATCCAGGTTCTGTTTACAGCATCATGATGGTCACATCCGTGTTTGGTGACATCATGGTGAACGCTCATTGGAAGCGTGTATTTGTCATCGCCATACTGGCGTATCACCTGGTGTGATGGTATGGGGTGCCATTGGTTACACGTCTAGGACACCTCTTGTTCGCATTGATGGCACTTTGAACAGTGTTCATTACATTTCAGATGTGTTACAACCCGTGGCTCTACCCTTCATTCGATCTCTGCGAAACCCTACATTTCAGCAGGATAATGCATGACCGCATGTTGCAGTTCCTGTACGGGCCTTTCTGGATACAGAAAATGTTCGACTGCTGCCCTGGCCAGCATATTCTCCAGATCTCTCACCAACTGAAAATGTCTGGTCAATGGTGGTTGAGCAACATGTTCATCACAATACGCCAGTCACTACTCCTGATTAACTGTGGTATCGTGTTGAAGCTGCATGGGCAGCTGTACCTGTACATGCCTTCCAAGCTCTGTTTGAATCAATTCCCAGGCATATCAGGGCCGTTATTACAGTCAGAGATAGTTGTTCTGGGTACTGATTTCTCAGGATCTATGCACCCAAATTGCATGAAAATGTAATTGTTCTAATATAACATATTTGTCCAATGAATACCTGTTTATCATCTGCATTTCTTCTTGGTGTAGCAATTTTAATGGCCAGTAGTGTAAAAAGACAGATGAAAATTTAATGATCATGGGGGACTGGAATGCTGTAGTAGGGAAAGTAACAGAAGGCAGCATTACTGGGGGATATAGGCTTGGAAACGAGATTAACAACGAACTCAGCATCAAAACTGCAAACCATACCATAGACGATCACAAGCTATCCTGCTATCTGAGAAGTAAAATATTGCATGACAGGTCAAGCAAGGAGGCTATAAGAAGAGACTAACACAGGCAAAGATAACATTCCTCATTAAAAGATGCCCACCTAGTCGCAAACATAGGCATTAATTTGAAAAAAAAAAAAATTCTGGGGACGTATATCTGCAGTACAGTGTGGTATGTAAGTGATTCATGTGTTGATGGAAAACTGGAAAAGAAGAGAATCAAAGTGTTTCAGATTTGGTGTACAGAAGGATACTGCAAATTAAATCAACTCATAAGATAAGAAATGAGGAGGTTCTTCACAGAATCAACAAGGAAAGCTATAACAGAAAACACTAACATCTGACATCTAAAAACACCTGGGTGTGAGTTCCATGGTACTACAGGGATCTGCAGAGGGCAAAAAATATAGGGAAAGACAAATATTAGAATATGTAGAGCAAATAACTGAGCACATTGGATGTCGGTGCTACTTTTAGATGAAGAGTTTGGCACACGATAGGAAATCATGGCAGGCTACATCAAACCAGTCAGAAGACTGATGACAGAAAATATATGGTCTGACTGAAAGATAAACTGATTCCATTGTGAAATAATCTTATAGAAACTGGAAGGTACATACATCAGAACCAGGACACTCATTCTGGAGAATTTCGCATGAAATAAAACAAGTGTGAAGTGACTCATGTGTTTAGACAAGCAGAGAATGCTGTGATCCATATCTCATCCATCAGCTTACACATACATTACATTGTAGTCATCAGTCCCTATCCTCTGAAAGCTCAGCTCATAACGATAAAGTAATAGGCAAGAAACAGCAACATTTCAAGTATCAGAAATCTGGTTACCATGACAAACTAACACAACAGGTCAAATAAACAGAGCTATAAGTAGGACTTCATTGAATCTAATCACTATATCTGCATACGTGCTTTGCAGTACTATGAAGTGCATGGTAGAGGATATTTTTATATTGTGTCATATATTAAGGTTTCTCCCCATTCTTAAGAAAGGAGTATGGGAAGAATGATATCTTCTGAAGATTACTACACATCACAGCAGTGACTGCTTGTGCAAAGTCCACATTTTTACCATCTTTTTAGGTGGACACCTCAGAATAAAAGTGAAGAAAGTGTAATTAATAAATACATTGGAGGTCTAGTAAACTGAGGATATAGAAGGGATAATTTTTTTACAGAGAAAGGATTAAAGCTGGTGAAATATTTCTTTCCTGTTGTTAATTGATGGCAGTTTCTTAATTTAGTAATTATTATCCTTCTGTCTTTGTTGATTGATATACCTCTTTAAAATTTAGTGTCAAATTAATTAAGTAACATTCCATAATTTACACAAAAATGTACAAGCAATGAAACATACGTCTTCATCTGTTACAAACATGGGTAGGAGATTTTTTTATCATACTGCCCAGTGTACAATTTTGTTCAAAAATTCAATTTTTTCTCTTATGTAATTGATTTTGTCACTTCTTTATTTTAAAAGGGCCTGGTATTATACATTTCAGTACTATATAACCAACGACTAATTGCTTTCTACTACACAGACAAGCAGTATTGAAGATATAAGAGTGTAAATCATATTTCAAAAGATATAGTTATGAAAATGTATGTCAATGAACTGTGTTCTCTCCAGTCATCAGCAATAAAAACACCTCCAAGTTTAAGACAGATATCTGACTCTTTCTGTATACGAACTAGAAAAAAATATTTCCTAAAGCAAGTACTTCAGTGTATGTTCCAGCTGACTGTCAAAAATCCATGTTAAATGTATTTAAGCAATTGGAACTTGAGCTTCTTTTGGCATATTGAAAGATCAAATAACTTACTGGATCATTACCCAGCTGCAGTCCCATAAGTTATTTGAACAGTGAAGCAGCAGTTTAATTTTTCATCAGAAGAGGGTCAAATACAATGAAAGGAATGAAAATTACCATTTCTGTGAAATGAAACATGCCAGCCTCCAAGTCCAACATTTGAAAAATAACAATTAACAGTAAAGTTAATTGTGTAGCATTTGATGATCAGAAACTATGTATCACAGCCTCTTCTACTTTATAGGTCAAGTGTGATGTGATACAACTAACATAAGCTAAAGTTAAAACCACCTGGAATTAATATAGGCAGTTTGCAAAGAAATCCAGTGATTGTAAGAGATTACCTGCATCTGCTTTAACTTGACAATCAAATACCAATAATTTTTATATTTTGAAGTAGAAGATCACTTACGACATCACTTGTCAATAAATACAATTATCAGAGACAGAGAGCTATTTTCACTTTACTTGTGTAATAGAAAATAACAATGAGCAAGGAAGACAGACACAAAAAACTATCGGTTCATCACTACAGGACTGCTCTTATCATTAACACTGATTCCAGAGAGAACAGAATTTGTCAAAAAGATGAAATCAGAATAGTCTTAGTGTTTTTCAAGAAGGAGTAGCACTGTGTAGCCTGGATGCCATTGACAAATGCATGTAACTTTTGTGTTGATTTATTTGTAACCCTATTTTAGTCATTTATTTATTGTCAAGGGAGGAATACAGCCTGGTGGCCTCAATATTGGAGTTTCTCTGGCCCGTGAATCAACTGAAACGAAAGACCTCTTCGTAGCATACGTTCAACAAATAGACAGATTGGCAAGAGGTTTACGAAATGCTGTGAAAATAGTTGAAGATGGCTTGTTTAACAAGAATTTGCAGGTAAAGCACATTTTCCTACTGCTATTTTCTTAAAATTAATGCCATTATTTCTGATAACTTATAGCAATATATAAAATTACAAACAGAACATGTAGCCTTTAGAAATTGTAATACTAAATGCCAAAACTCAGTTATTTGCCAAATTTCCTTATTTAGAACTTGCTGTGTGAAAGTGTTGACAAATTAAAACACAACATAAAATCATTTTTCCTTCTAATAATATAGCATATACTCCACAGAACATAGAAGAATCATATCACAGTCACTACTCCTTAACAAATTGTTGAAAACCTTGATTAATGAAAGTATAACTACAAGAAATTCATGTGGTAACATTTTCTCTGAGAAAATATTTTATTCTTAGAAATAAGTTGACAATTTCTACATCATATTGAAATGTCACAAATATGATTATCCCCTACAAAAGAACCTTCTGCTATACACCAAACTTGCACAATATACTTGGACTCTGAAATCTCTAATTTTTCTCCTTATATCCATGACTTCAATATGAAATCATGGATTGCTACTTACTATATGGACTTTTCATTGGCAGGTGGAACACTGAGTAAAGGCTGCTGATATTATTTAGCTATCAGACTAAGTCCCTTGTCAGACATAGACAAAACAAACACACATTCACAGAATCATAAATCACACACACATGGCCACTTTCATCTCCAGCTGCTAAGGCTCGGTGATGACCTTGACTGCAGCTGCATCTGAGCTGGGGTGGATAGGGGTAGATGTAGGAGGCATGAGGAAGGAGGAGGAGGGAAGAGGATGAGACACATGGAGGACAGGGACTATGACACCTCATGAATGATGGTGGTTGAGTTTAGTCTTGTTCTGCACACTTACATCACGCATACTCCGACAGCCAATAAACATTCAATAGTGTTCTGAGCACTCTGCTCTGAACGCTGTAGTTAATGCAAGCATTAAATGCGACTATAGCAAGTTGTTTAGTGAATTTCTATTTCATTTGTTGCGAGTTGTTATCGCCAATGGTGGAGGTAAGTGATAAATTCTGCATAAGCAAGTAAGGGACATCATTTGCAGGATATACACTTCATTCAAGTGGAAAGCATGCACACATGCATACTGCAACTGTCACTTGGAATCATCAATAATGCCATCCCCATCTGTGCCTTGACATGTGCAAACTGCCATCATTACTGGATCAGACTATAGTGACGTTTGAGGACGGGGAGATAAGGGAATCATGAATATGTTCCCACATGGCCATTTCAGATAAACCAGTCTTGGTGTGAGGAATCCACATGGAACAGGAATCCACATGGAACAGGTTGTGAAGTAGTCATTAAAGTCAAGCACAACTTAGCCACAATTTAGTGGTGGCTAGTCATGTTGACAGACAGCTTGTTGGTGATCATGCCAACATTGAATGACCCACAGTACTTGCACTGAGTGACTGGACATGCAGCCCAAAATTATGTGCTTGCATTCAATGACTGCTTCACAGCCTGAACCATTTCAATTCCTCTGACTAACATCAGTTTTTTTTATATGTGCAGGTGGGAACTCTACTTGCAATGTATCCTTCATTCCCATATCTCTTTTGGTCTCAAACCTCCCCAGTCCCTGACCTCCACCTGCCTCATCTGCTTCCCTGCTAGGGTCCTGCACACATCTTTATCCCTCCAGTACAGCTGCAGAGTCCTTTCCCATTTTATACTTCTCAGCTCTCCTCTCCTCTTTGCTCCCACCTCCCCCCTCTAAGCACACTGATGTTGCACAGTGCAGTTCACTATCCTGTCCCCAACCCTCCTCCCATATCTCTGCGCACTCCACAGACAGCACTAGCATCTTTCCCCAGCTCTATTCCGCTAACACCCCCCTCCCTCCCCCCCTCCCTCTGCCCCATGCATCTTCTGTACCCTGTGTGTGTTTAATCTTCATCTGACAAAGAACTGGGTACAGTAGCTAAATAATATTGGAAATGTTTATTCAATGCACCTTCCTGTCACTCAATGCCTCCTCTATGTGGTGAATAGCAAACTGTCTTTTTCAGTATTATGAGATGGAAAGTTGCTTCTCATCATATAACTTAACATAACAGCAGTGACACCCATAACTGATTCACCATACATGTCATCTTCCAGCCTCTTGGCTCCAGAAGTGGGAAATGGCTGCTTGCTCTTACAAGCAAGCTGTTCTTAATTTATATTAGCCTCTTGATTTGTCCGCTTTTCCCCAGAATACCCCTGGCAGAATACCCTACTGTTTTCTGTCTGCTTTCTCACTAAGAATAAATTTTTAAAAGTTTAATTATAGACATTCTACTTTGTAATAACATTTTTGTTAGTTTGTCCTGCTGCAGTTCTTTCTTATTTGTTAGCTCTTATTTGTTAGCTCACATCTTTGTCACAAATATTTTCATTGAAACGATGCCTAGGAAATGATATAGTGTGGCTCTTTCTGAAGTTCAGTGGAGTATTCAATAATTTGTTCATTTTTGCTCATAAACTGAATGATCACTAGTCAGTATGACAAACATGTCATTCCTAGACTGCAATAGCCTTTGATGCTGGTAGCAATTGAATGATACCAATTTCTGTGTTTGTTGTTTGGTTTAACACTTCAGAATTGACACTTGAAAGCAGTTCAAGCTTTATAGATTGAAATGTAAGAAATGCCACAATTCACGTGCAGTGTAAAATCTTCCAGCAATAAGAGTGGCGCAAATATGCAATCTTTAAATAGTATGTGCATGTGATTGCCAAAAGTTTTTCTAACACAGCATTAATCAAGTACATTTAGGAACATTTAATGTGTTTTAGAGTTACAATAACCTAAAAGTTGATATTGTTTTAATTTTATGTGATACACTCCTGGAAATTGAAATAAGAACACCGTGAATTCATTGTCCCAGGAAGGGAAAACTTTATTGACACATTCCTGGGGTCAGATACATCACATGATCACACTGACAGAACCACAGGCACATAGACACAGGCAACAGAGCATGCACAATGTCGGCACTAGTACAGTGTATATCCATCTTTCGCAGCAATGCAGGCTGCTATTCTCCCATGGAGACGATCGTAGAGATGCTGGATGTAGTCCTGTGGAACGGCTTGCCATGCCATTTCCACCTGGCGCCTCAGTTGGACCAGCGCTCGTGCTGGACGTGCAGACCGCGTGAGACGACGCTTCATCCAGTCCCAAACATGCTCAATGGGGGACAGATCCGGAGATCTTGCTGGCCAGGGTAGTTGACTTACACCTTCCAGAGCACGTTGGGTGGCACGGGATACATGCGGACGTGCATTGTCCTGTTGGAACAGGAAGTTCCCTTGCCGGTCTAGGAATGGTAGAACGATGGGTTCGATGACGGTTTGGATGTACCGTGCACTATTCAGTGTCCCCTCGACGATCACCAGTGGTGTACGGCCAGTATAGGAGATCGCTCCCCACACCATGATGCCGGGTGTTGGCCCTGTGTGCCTCGGTCGTATGCAGTCCAGATTGTGGCGCTCACCTGCACGGCGCCAAACACGCATACGACCATCATTGGCACCAAGGCAGAAGCGACTCTCATCGCTGAAGACGACACGTCTCCATTCGTCCCTCCATTCACGCCTGTCGCGACACCACTGGAGGCGGGCTGCACGATGTTGGGGTGTGAGCGGAAGACGGCCTAACGGTGTGCGGGACCGTAGCCCAGCTTCATGGAGACGGTTGCGAATGGTCCTCGACGATACCCCAGGAGCAACAGTGTCCCTAATTTGCTGGGAAGTGGCGGTGCGGTCCCCTACGGCACTGCGTAGGATCCTACGGTCTTGGCGTGCATCCGTGCGTCGCTGCGGTCCGGTCCCAGGTCGACGGGCACGTGCACCTTCCGCCGACCACTGGCGACAACATCGATGTACTGTGGAGACCTCACGCCCCACGTGTTGAGCAATTCGGCGGTACGTCCACCCGGCCTCCCGCATGCCCACTATACGCCCTCGCTCAAAGTCCGTCAACTGCACATACGGTTCACGTCCACGCTGTCGCGGCATGCTACCAGTGTTAAAGACTTCGATGGAGCTCCGTATGCCACGGCAAACTGGCTGACACTGACGGCGGCGGTGCACAAATGCTGCGCAGCTAGCGCCATTCGACGGCCAACACCGCGGTTCCTGGTGTGTCCGCTGTGCCGTGCGTGTGATCATTGCTTGTACAGCCCTCTCGCAGTGTCCGGAGCAAGTATGGTGGGTCTGACACACCGGTGTCAATGTGTTCTTTTTTCCATTTCCAGGAGTGTATTTTCACAAAGATCAATCCTTTAGTTACAAAGTTAATTTATGTAGCTGCTTAACTGCACTTATTAAAATTTATTTAATTTACAGCAAAGATACCTGAGTTTTCATACGGGATTTGGGAGTCGCATAGCAAGTGGTGAAGCTACTCTTGAAGACTGTGAAGATCAGGCTCGGAAAACTCATGGTGAAACAGTGTTTACATCTGGAAGGACAGAGCACTGGGAAGCTGTTTTCAACAGATACGTGTAGTTTCATATAGCAGTTATGATGTTAGCAATATAGATTTATAAAATCACAAGCTTGTTTCTTCTTTTTACTAGTTCTCTATCTTGATGTTTAAGAAAACTTAGCTAAATAAAATTAAATCAGTAAAAATTAACTTTGTGGCTCACTAACAAACATCATACAGATGTTACTGGAATGTCAGCTACAGGACAATTTATAAATCTTAGTCTCATGAAAATAAATGTGCAGTTGCTGTCACTTTTTGAAAACAAAAGCAAAATAACACACTGACAATGTAATGAAATAGTAGAATACAATACCTTGTGTACAAAAATCTGAAAGTAACTTAGTGATTGATAGTGGAAGTATAGTGGACTGGAGCTAGGAAGTACATTTCCACACAGAGTGGAGTACAGTGATGCTGTTCTTTTTTTTTATTTTGCTTTTTTTCAGGGCCATATACCAGGTGTTCAGAAATTTCTGTTACAAACTTCTAGACCTTGTAGAAGGGAGTGAGTACTTAATATTTTCAATAGGAACCCATGTCCAGAAACGTCATCCAACAATGCTGCAGAGCCTCGAAGTTAAAGACGCCAGTGCCTGTAATCGCATGTATGTACTGGGTGAATCCGTGATGATATTACAAACTTCCTAGGATGATGGAGGAGGACAAATGCACCAATTTGAGAAATGGGTCACTGTACTGGAAATGAACAAGTCAAAATTTATAAGCAAAAACCATTCTGACACCTCTGACAGTGGAGTACATGTACCGGTACTGTTGTTGCTAAGGTTGTAGGGTGACAGCTTTCAGAGTTGGTAGTATGGACCAAAACAAGGAAAAAAATGTCCAGTAAACATGGGCTCTAAAATGCATACCTTAAGAGTTATGACAACTTGTTGACTAAAGGAGATGTGTTTCACAGTAGCAAAGATGAACAAGTGTTCATAGCTCCTCTGGTATACATTTCGGAACCGATATTTATTGGAAATTTTTCCTCTGAAAGTTGCCTACCCTACAGTCTTTGCAACAACAGTACTGATACATCTCTTCCACTGTCAGATGTATCACAATGGTTTTTGTATATAACTTTCAACTCATTCATTTCCAGTGCAGGGACTCTTGCCTCAAATTGATAATTTTATCCTTCTCCACATCTTACATCATTTGTGACATCATCACAGAATAACCCAGTATATACATACATCTACAGGTGCTGGAACCTATAACTTGGATGCTCTGTAGCATCGATGGATGATGTTTCCGGCATGGGTTCCTATTCAAAATGTGCTGTACTCACTGCTCACTACAAGTCCTAGAAGTATGTAATGGTAATTTCTGAACAACCTGTATAACCTTGAAGAAGAGGTAACATATTAGTATGTAAGATTAAAGGAAGTTGTAATTGGTTATGGACTGCCATCGCAATTTTGCTTACTTAAGTATCAATCACCAAGTTAATTTAAATGAACAATAGTGATCATATGAAAAATTGTAGCATAACATGAATTACACAGTGTCTGTCATCACTAATAGATAGCAAATGAAATATCAATTGCAAATGTGCAATTTGCATCAAACATGTGGAGCAATGGGAGTTCTTTACTTCTAATTTTTGTGTAGAATACAGTTGTATCAAACAACACGATTTATGGAAATACATATATTTAGAATTTTCACATCACTGAAGTGTTCTTATTTGAAACTTGTGGGTGTGTCTTCAATAGCAAATCTTTTCTCTTTAATCCTTCCATAGTAATTTTCATAACTGTTATCAATATTGCTCAGTTTGCACCTACATGTATACAATTTTCATTACATTAATAATGGAAAAAGTCATGAAATTATGCACTCTTTATTTTTTTCTATGCTAGCTACACAGTGAAGTATCTCTTATAAACACTACAAGAAAATGAGGTAGTCCTAATTTTTTAGCATAATAAATTATGGCAGTGTTGGTAAGTGCTTTTGTAGGAAGACTATTCAAGAAGCTGCTTTTCCACTTCACTCCAGTTGTAATTGTAAGAGACAAACCAAACCTGCTTTCTTCTGAAAAAATGAAATTAATAATATTCATATGGCATTGCTGGCTGGGAGTCTCCATCCGGGGAAGTTCGGCCACTAAGTGCAAGTCTTATTTCAGTCGATGCCACATTGGGCAACTCACATGCCGGTGATGAGGATGAAATGATGATGAGGACAGGCAGAGAAATGATGATGAGGACAAGCAGAGAAAATCTCCAACCTGTCTGGGAATCAAACCCCGGCCCACTGCATGGGAGGCAAGCATGTCACCAGTCAGCTAAGCAGATGGAATTCCTTCTGAAAGGTCCCACATACAGACCTTGTCCGTCACAAAGTGCCACTGACTGAGTTACTTCATTCTGACACTGCCTTTCATCTAAGCGAGTGACTGCGTGTGAGATCGCTCTCTTAAGTTTTCGTATATTTTTAGGTTTCAGATACATATTTTAACGGTTTTTGTGATAATATTTACTATATAAGTGACGTATTAGTGGCGTATTAGTGGTTTCTTCATTCACCTCTGCCTTTCTTGTGTTGTGACCTGATATTTGTGAGTGTTTCGTATCGAGCAACTTAACCTCTTGCCTGTGTTTACATTCCGCGCTGATGAGTTGCAGCTGTAGCGGCGCATTGAAAGCTAAGTACTAATTAATTGTTTGTGTATAGTGGTTTATTTAGGAACTTTAGTAGTCTTCAACTGGTGTCCTTGGTGTTTTCTGGTGAAATAATTTCAGAAGAACCTTTTGGGAACTGTTTTCAGCTTTGTTACTGTGTCATTAGACGTTTGATTCTCTTTCTGTATTAGTCTTTTGTTATATTCACATTTGTTGTTTATTAATACTGTTAATAATAGTAGTTACTTCCCTTGTAGAGTAAGTTTGTGATTATTGTAGTCAGGTTTTTAACATCTTCTTATTGTAGTAGCGGAACTTAGAAAAAGTAAAATTTTACCATGAGTGAGAAGTGTGGGCTTTGCCGTAGGTTCGTGAGTAGTGGATTGTGGTGTGAGACTTGTTCGAAGTATTTTCACTGGGGGGAATGCAGTGGGGAAGCCAGTGGGCATTCTGGTGAGATCCTCTCCTGGAACTGCAGGTTATGTAGCAAGAGTAAGTTGATAGAGGAGCAGGAGCGTAAGATCTGTGCCCTTCAGGTGCAGTTGAAAAACGCACAGGAGGAGCTAGATAGGATGAGGAGGGAGAAGGGGGTTGGGGAATGGGAGCTGGCTGTTGGCAGGAGATCTGCTAGGAGAAGAAGATTTTCAGATAGTTTTACTATTGGTGTTTACAATAGATATGACCAACTGTCAGAGTCTAGTGGAGACGATTCTCTAGTAGCTGTAGATGTAGGAAGTATGCAGCAGACCTCAGTAGTTACTGTGCCTAGAACAGTTGCAAAGTCGAAGAGGAAGAAGAAGGTTCTGCTGTTAGGTAGTTCTCATGGCAGAGGTGTAGGCCAGCAGTTGCAGGAAGTGCTGGGGAGTGAGTACCAGGTCACCAGCATTGTGAAGCCTAATGCAGGGCTGGCTCAGGTGATTGTTAACATAGGGGAGTTATGTAGGGATTTTACTAAAGAGGATCAGGTAGTGATTGTGGGTGGGGCTGGTAATAGTATTGGTAGGGATGGGGAGTATAACATAGATGGCGACCTGGAAAAGATAGCCACTCAGACTGGCAACACAAATGTGCATTTCGTAGAACTGTTTCAGCATCACGATCTGCCTCATCTTAATACAGCCGTCAGGCGTAATAACATGAGACTTGGGGGTGCGCTGATGACAGAAAGCATGGGTCACATTTCAGTGGTGTTGGTGGAGTCTATCAGCAGGACGGGTTTCACTAGACATGGCCTGCACCTCAACAGGTATGGGAAGGGGAGGTTGGCAAAGCTTATAGGTGACAGCATAGGTGAGGTTGGTGGGATCACTCATGGGAAAATTCCTGCAGTAGTGGGTGTTAGAGCTGCACCTTTTTTAGATTGAAGTCAGCTGAAAGGTATTCCTGCTTAAGGGAAGTCTTTCTAACAAGGGAATCACTTTTGACAAAGCTTAGGTATCCGAGTAATGAGGGAATTAGTATATTTCATCAAAATATACAAGGTATTAGAGATAAAGTTAGTGAACTGCTTATAGATGTTGACTCTGAAATTATTGGTATATCTGAACACTTCTTAAATATGGACGTAATTCAGAGGCTTCCTTTACCGGGATACAGGTTGGCTGGCAGCTTTTCGAGGAGCTCTTTGCGGTGTGGGGGAGTAGCCATGTATGTGAAAAACGGCATCCCATTTGAGTCAATTGATGTTTCAAAGTACTGCACTGAAAAAGTGTTTGAATGTTGTGTAGGTGTGGTTAAATTTAACGGAGCTAAACTTCTAACTGTTGTTATTTATAGATCCCCAGACTCTGATTTCACAACATTTTTGTTAAAGCTAGAGGAGGTTCTTGGTTCACTTTATAGGAAATACAAAAAGTTAGTTATATGTGGTGACTTCAATATTAATTGTATAAGTGATTGTGCAAGGAAGAGGATGCTGGTAGACCTCTTTAATTCATATAATCTTATGCAAACTGTATTCTTTCCAACGAGAGTGCAAGGGAACAGTAGAACAACCATAGACAACATTTTTGTTCATTCCTCATTACTAGAAGGGCATACTGTTAGCAAAAAGGTGAATGGCCTTTCAGATCATGATGCACAAATTTTAAGTCTAAAAGATTTTTGTGCTGCAACACATGTTAAATATAGTCATCAGCTGTTGAGGAAAGCTGATCCAGTTGCTGTAGAGACCTTTGTAAACCTTATAAAGGAACAAGAGTGGCAAGATGTTTATAGCGCTGATACAGTAGACGATAAATATAATGCTTTTCTCAAGACTTTTCTCATGCTCTTTGAAAGTTGCTTTCCATTAGAACGTTTAAAACAGGGTACTAGCACAAACAGGCAGCCTGGGTGGCTGACTAGAGGGATACGAATATCTTGTAGAACAAAGTGGCAATTACATCAAAACGTTAGAAACAGTCAAAATCTAAATGCAGCAGCCCATTACAAACAGTATTGTAAGGTGCTTAAAAATGTTATTAGAAAGGCAAAAAGTATGTGGTATGCAAATAGAATAGCTAAGTCTCAGGATAAAATTAAAACCATATGGTCAGTCGTAAAGGAAGTTGCTGGTCTGCAGAGACAGGTCGAGGACATAGAATCAGTGCGTAGTGGGAATGTCCGTGTTACTGATAAGTCGCATATATGTACAGTATTTAATAATCATTTTCTGAATATAGCAGGTGAACTAAATAGAAACCTAGTCCCAACAGGGAATCATATAGCACTTTTACAAAAAGTGTTCCGAGACTGTTACCTGAAATGCTCCTCTATGATACTGACAAGAGGGAGATTGAGTTAATAATTAAATCACTAAAGACCAAGAACTCTCATGGATATGACGGGGTATCTAGCAGAATACTGAAGTATTGTTCCATGTATGTTAGCCCAGTTCTCAGCCATATCTGTAACTTTTCCTTTAGGAGTGGTCGGTTTCCTGACCGATTAAAGTACTCGGTAGTGAAGCCACTTTATAAAAAGGGAGACATTGATAATGTTGACAATTTTAGACCTATTTCTATGCCATAAGTGTTTGCTAAAGTTATCGAGAAGGTTGTATATACGAGGTTACTGGAGCATTTAAATTCACATAATTTGCTGTCAAATGTTCAGTTTGGTTTTAGAAATGGTTTAACAACTGAAAATGCTATATTCTCTTTTCTCTGTGAGGTTTTGGACGGATTAAATAAAAGGTTGTGAACACTAGGTGTTTTCTTTGATTTAATGAAGGCTTTTGACTGTGTTGACCACAAAATATTACTGCAGAAGTTGGACCATTATGGAGTAAGGGGAGTAGCCTACAATTGGTTCACCTCTTACTTTAAGAACAGAAAGCAAAGGGTAATTCTCCACAATATTGAGAGTGGTAGTGATGTTCAGTCCCAATGGGGCACTGTTAAGTGGGGCGTTCCCCAAGGGTCGGTGCTGGGGCCACTGCTGTTTCTTATTTATATAAATGATATGCCTTCTGGTATTACAGGTGATTCAAAAATATTTCTGTTTGCCGATGACACCAGCTTGATAGTGAAGGATCTTGTGTATAATATTGAAACAGTAACAAATAATGTAGTTCATGAAATAAGTTCGTGGCTTGTGGAAAATAATTTGATGCTAAATCACAGTAAGACTCAGTTTTTACAGTTTCTAACTCACAATTCAACAAGAACCGATATTTTGATCAGACAGAATAGGCATATTATAAGCGAGATGGAACAGTTCAAGTTCCTAGGCGTTCGGATAGATAGTAAGCTATTGTGGAAAGCCCATGTCTAGGATCTTGTTCAGAAGCTAAATGCTGCTTTATTTACCATTAGAACAGTATCTGAAATAAGTGACACTTCAACACGAAAAGTAGTCTACTTCGCATATTTTCATACGCTTATGTCGTATGGTATTATTTTTTGGGGTAATTCTTCTGATTCAAAAAGGGTATTTTTGGCTCAAAAATGGGCTGTTCGAGCTATATGTAGTGTAAGTTCGAGAACGTCTTGTCGACCCCTATTCAAAAATCTGGGAATTCTGACATTGCCCTCACAGTATATATTTTCTTTAATGTCATTTGTTGTTAGCAATATTAGCCTATTCCCAAGAGTTAGCAGCTTCCACTCAGTTAACACTAGGCAGAAATCAAATCTGCATGTAGAATGCACTTCCTTGACTCTTGTGCAGAAAGGAGTGCAGTATTCGGCTGCATCCATTTTCAATAAGCTACCACAAGAACTCAAAAATCTTAGCAGTAGCCCAAACTCTTTTAAGTCTAAACTGAAGAGTTTCCTCATGGCTCACTCCTTCTATTCTGTCGAGGAGCTCCTGGAAGAGCTAAAAAATTAAGCAAATTCCAGTGTTACATTGTTGATTTTCTTCATTTAAACGTACGACTTGTCACCTGAATATGTTTTTTTATATTTCATTTTATCTGTTTCTAATATCGTGTTATAATTTCATGTATTGACTCGTTCCATGACCATGGAGACTTCTCCTTAATTTGGTCCCACGGAACAATAAATAAATAAATAAATAAAAACTCATTATGAGCCATTTTGGCATCATTAACAGTTTTTCTAACTCATGGCTGATGCTCCAGCTAAACCTTCCAGTGCCAATAAAGCAGAACATATTAGAATGAAAGGTAACATTTAACTGAGTTTGGGGATGGGATATTATGCACTGACTGTTGAGCCGGTTTTTTCCTACGGTAGTCTTTGTAGCAACCTGTGAGGCAATTGTTGGAGCTACTTTCACTGTTGCTGTAAGTGTATATCCTGGCTTAATCTACTGAAGACTCTTTTGAACTTTTGTAATTACTTATTTAGCTCACTAGTGATAGTCTTCTTATTTTTCTTCATAGAAGGGAAACTCCCCATCACACCCCCCTGAGATTTAATGGTAAGATGTCCCAGTGGGTAGTCCATCAAAAACTGAACACAGATCAAGCTTGAAAATAGGAAGAAGCTAAGCTCAAACATAATGAGGTATCTTGAACAGAATGAATTTCTCAGTGCCAACCAGAATGGATTTCAAAAACATTGATCATGTGCGCCTCAACTTGCACTTTTCTCACATGACAACTGAAAGCTTTGGATCAAGGCAGTCAGGTAGGTGCAGTATTCCTTGATTACCTCAATGCATTTGACTCAGTACCACACCTATGTTTATTGTCAAATGTATGATCATAAGGGGTATCAAATGAAATTTATGACTGGATTGATGATATTTTGGTTGGGAGGACACAGCATGTTATCTTTGATGGAGAGTTATTGTCAGATGTAGAAGTAACTTAGGGTGTGCCCCAGAGAAGGGTGTTGGGACCCTCGCTTTTCATATTGTGTATTAATGACCTTGCAGACAATATTATTAGTACAATCAGGCTTTCTGCAGATGATGCAGTTATCTATAATGAAGTGCTATCTGAAAGAAGCATCATAAATATTCAGTCAGATCTTGATAAGATTCCAATGTGGTGCAGAGATTGGCAACTTGATCTAAATGTTCAGAAATTTAAAATTTTGCATTTCACAAAACAAAAAAAGTAGTATCCCATGACTATAAATCAATGAGTCACTGTTGGAATTGACCAACTCATACAAATACCTGGGTGTAACACTTTGTAGGTATATGGACTGGACTGATCACATAGGTTCAGTCATGGGTAAAGCAGGTGGAAGATTTTGGTTTATTGGTAGTATACAGGGGAAGTACAATCAGTCTGCAACGGAGACTGCTTACAAATCGCTGGTGTTACTGGTTCTAGGATGTTGGGAACCATACCAGATAGCACTAATAGGAGATATTGGATCTATATAGAGAAGGGCAGCATGAATGGTCCTAGGTTTGTTTAATACATGGGAGATTGTCACAGAGATACTGAATGAACTGAACTGGAAGACTCTTGAAGATAGACATAAACCATTCCAAGAAAGTCTATTAACAAAGTCTCAAGAACCAACTTCAAATGATTACCCTAGGAATATACTACAATCCCCTATGTATTGCTCACTTAGGGAGCATGGGGGTACATGAAAGAAACCACCATGAAGATTGCAATAAGAGAAGAACAAGAAATGAGTAGCAATCGGGTGTACCCTGGGCAATGTTAGGATATGCTAGGAAGCACACTGACAGCAGATCCTTTCACAACCTGTCTCCATTCAAATGGACTGCATTCCGACCAGTCTTTCTCAAGACCATTTGGTTTTATTTCCATAAACACTGAGGGATTCTCCCAAGAGAAAGAAGTTTTAGTAGCAAATTTATGTCAAAAATACACTTGTGATATTCTGTTAGTCCAGGAAACATACAGGGGAAGTACTAAAATCCGTCAGTCCCATCTTTGCCAGACCTAACATGAATATCACATCAGCCTCACTGACTGAAGACAACAACGTCGAGCTCCTCACAGTGCGAACTCCATTCTTATGTGTAACATCTGTCTACAAACTACCCGATGCCAATTTCAGCTTTAAAACACCAGCCAACTTCAACAATCAGGACGTGGGCTTTGTCATAGGCGATTTCAATTGCGGAAGCACATTTTTTATTTTATTTATTTATTTATTTATTGTTCCGTGGGACCACATTTAGGAGAAGTCTCCATGGTCATGGAACGAGTCAATACATGAAATTATAACACGATTGTAGAAACAGATAAAATGAAATATAAGAAACATATTCAGGTGACAAGTCGTTAGTTTAAATAAAGAAAATCAAGAATGTAACACTGGAATTTGCTTAATTTTTTAGCTCTTCCAGGAGCTCCTCGACAGAATAGAAGGAGTGAGCCATGAGGAAACTCTTCAGTTTGGACTTAAAAGTGTTTGGGCTACTGCTAAGATTTTTGAGTTCTTGTGGTAGCTTATTGAAAATGGATGTAGCAGAATACTGCACTCCTTTCTGCACAAGAGTCAAGGAAGTGCATTCCACATGCAGATTTGATTTCTGCCTAGTATTAACTGAGTGAAAGCTGCTAACTCTTGGGAATAAGCTAATATTGCTAACAACAAATGACATTAAAGAAAATACATACTGTGAGGGCAATGTCAAAATTCCCAGACTATTGAATAGGGGTCGACAAGAGGTTTTCGAACTTACACCATACATAGCTCGAACAGCCCGTTTTTGAGCCAAAAATACCCTTTTTGAATCAGAAGAATTACCCCAAAAAATAATACCATATGACATAAGCGTATGAAAATATGCGAAGTATACTACTTTTTGTGTTGAAATGTCACTTATTTCAGATACTGTTCTAATGGTAAATAAAGCGGCATTTAGTTTCTGAACAAGATCCTGAACATGGGCTTTCCACAACAGCTTACTATCTATCCGTACGCCTAGGAACTTGAACTGTTCCGTCTCGCTTATAACATGCCCATTCTGTCTGATTAAAATGTCAGTTCTTGTTGAATTGTGGGTTAGAAACTGTAAATACTGAGTCTTACTGTGATTTAGCATCAAATTATTTTCCACAAGCCACAAACTTATATCATGAACTACATTATTTGATAATGTTTCAATATTACACACAAGATCCTTCACTACCAAGGTGGTGTCATCAGCAAACAGAAATATTTTTGAATCACCTGTAATACTAGAAGGCATATCATTTACATAAATAAGAAACAGCAGTCGCCCCAGCACCGACCCTTGGGGAACGCCCCATTTAACAATGCCCCATTGGGTCTGAACATCATTACCACTCTCAATATTGCGGAGGATTACCTTCTGCTTTCTGTTCTTAAAGTAGGAGGCGAACCAATTGTAAGCTACTCCCCTTACTCCATAATGTTCCAACTTCTGCAGTAATATTTTGTGGTCAACACAGTCAAAAGCCTTCGTTAAATCAAAGAAAACACCTAACGTTTGCAACCTTTTATTTAATCCGTCCAAAACCTCACAGAGAAAAGAGACTATAGCATTTTCAGTTGTTAAGCCATTTCTAAAACCAAACTGTACATTTGACAGCAAATTATGTGAATTTAAATGCTGCAGTAACCTTGTATATACAACCCTCTCGATAACTTTAGCAAACACCAATGGCATAGAAATAGGTATATAATTGTCAACATTATCCCTGTCTCCCTTTTTATAAAGTGGCTTCACTACCGAGTACTTTAATCGGTCAGGAAACCGACCACTCCTAAAGGAAAAGTTACAGATATGGCTAAGTACTGAGCTAACATACGTGGAACAATACTTCAGTATTCTGATAGATACCCCATCATATCCATGAGAGTTTTTGGTCTTTAGTGATTTAATTATTAACTCAACCTCCCTCTTGTCAGGATTATGGAGGAGCATTTCAGGTAACAGTCTCGGAACACTTTTTTCTAAGAGCGCTATATGATTCCCTGTTGGGACTAGGTTTCTATTTAGTTCACCTGCTATATTCAGAAAGTGATTATTAAGTACTGTACATATATGCGACTTATCAGTAACACGGACATCCCCACTACGCACTGATTCTATATTCTCGACCTGTCTCTGCAGACCAGCCACTTCCTTTACGACTGACCATATGGTTTTAATTTTATCCTGAGACTTAGCTATTCTATCTGCATACCACATACTTTTTGCCTTCCTAATAACTTTTTTAAGCACCTTACAATACTGTTTGTAATGGGCTGCTGCATTTAGATTTTGACTGTTTCTAACGTTTTGATATAATTGCCACTTTGTTCTACAAGATATTCTTATCCCTTTAGTCAGCCACCCAGGCTGCCTGTTTGTGCTAGTACCCTGTTTTGAACGTTCTAATGGAAAGCAACTTTCAAAGAGCACGAGAAAAGTTTTGAGGAAGGCATTATATTTATCATCTACTGTATCAGCACTATAAACATCTTGCCACTCTTGTTCCTTGATTAGGTTTACAAAAGTCTGTACAGCAACTGGATCAGCTTTCCTAAAAAGTTGGTAACTATATTTAACATGTGTTGCAGCACAAAAATCTTTTAGACTTAAAATTTGTGCATCATGATCTGAAAGGCCATTCACCTTTTTGCTAACAGAATGCCCTTCTAATAATGACGAATGAACAAAAATATTGTCTATGGTTGTTCTACTGTTCCCTTGTACTCTCGTTGGAAAGAATACGGTTTGCATAAGATTATATGAATTAAGGAGGTCTACCAGCATCCTTTTCCTTGCACAATCACTTATACAATTAATATTGAAGTCACCACATATAACTAACTTCTTGTATTTCCTATAAAGTGAGCCAAGAACCTCCTCTAGCTTTAGCAAAAATGTTGTGAAATCGGAGTCTGGGGATCTATAAATAACAACAGTAAGAAGTTTAGCTCCACTAAATTTAACCACACCTGCACAACATTCAAACACCTTTTCAGTGCAGTACTTTGAAACATCAATTGACTCAAATGGGATACCGTTTTTCACATACATGGCTACTCCCCCACACCGCAAAGAGCTCCTAGAAAAGCTGACAGCCAACCTGTATCCTGGTAAAGGAAGCCTCTGAATTATCTCCTTATTTAAGAAGTGTTCAGATATACCAATAATTTCAGAGTCAACATCTATAAGCAGTTCACTAACTTTATCTCTAATACCTTGTATATTTTGATGAAATATACTAATTCCCTCATTAATTGGATACCCATGCTTTGTAGAAAGTGGTTTCTTTGTTAGAGAGACTTCCCTTAAGCAGGAATACCTATCAGCTGACTTCAATCTAAAAAAGGTACAGCTCTAACACCCACAACTACCGGTATTTTCCCATGAGTGATCCCACCACCCCCACCTATGCTGTCACCTATAAGTTTTGCCAACCTCCCCTTCCCATACCTGTTGAGGTGCAGGCCATGTCTGGTGAAACCCATCCTACTGATAGACTCCACCGACACTGAAATGTGACCCATGCTTTCTGTCATCAGCGCACCCCCAAGTCTCATGTTATTACGCCTGACGGCTGTATTAAGATGAGGCCGATCATGACGCTGAAACAGTTCCACGAAATGCACATTCGTGTTGCCAGTCTGAGTGGCTATCTTTTCCAGGTCACCATCTATGTCATACTCCCCATCCCTACCAATACTATTACCAGCCCCACCCACAATCACTACCTGATCCTCTTTAGTAAAATCCCTACATAACCCCCCTATGTTAAAAGTCACCTGAGCCAACCCTGCATTAGGCTTCACAATGCTGGTGACCTGGTACTCACTCCCCAAAACTTCCTGCAACTGGTGGCCTACACCTCTACCATGAGAACTACCTAACAGCAGAACCTTCTTCTTTCTCTTAGACTTTGCAACTGTCCTAGCCACCGTAACTGCTGAGGTCTGCTGCATCATGGGGATACCTAGATACCAACACAAACACAATGAGTCTAGAAACATGGGCTGAGGCTCATGACCTACATCTGATCCGTGATCCAAAGCTCCTACCTTCTTTTAACAGTGGCAAGTGGAAAAGAGGCTACAATCCAGACAACATCTTTGTTTCTTCAAAGGTAGCTGTACAATGTATGAAGACTATAGGAGAGCCCATCCTCTGTACCCAACATACCCAACATAGACCTGTCATATGCAATTTGAATCCTATAGTGGCACCTGAAGAGGTACCATTCAAGAGGAGGTTTAACTTCAAGAAGGCTGACTTGCAGAAGTTCAGTGAAGAGCTTGACTCAAAAGTGATAAACATTCCAGCACAACCTGAAATGTACAAAACCTTCATCAAATGCGTCCAACAAGTTTCGAGGAAAACTATTCTGAGAGGATGCAGAACTCATTATGTTCCAGGCATGTCCAGTGATGGCAAATTGTTGTTAGAAAAATACCAGACTCTCTGTGAAGAGGGTCCAGTAGCAGAAGAAATAATTCAAGCTAGTGAAATATTGCTGCAAGCCATTTCAACAACTCACAAGGTCAAGTGGAGTAATCTGGTAAGAACCTCGGCATGACACAGGACAGTAGACAAGCCTGGAAACTGCTTAGAAACCTGAGTGGCAACCCTGTAAAATCACAAGACAATTTTATGAGTGTGATTCCTGATAAAGTGGCAACCCAGCTCCTGCAGAATGGCAAAATAAAAGGAAGGATGCCCAAAGAAGCTCTTCAGCGTGACCCAGAAACAGAGCATTATTTTCTTAGGTATCCTTTCTCCAAGGCTGAACATGAAGCTGCCATCTCCAGTTTGAAGATGCATAAGGCTGCAGATGTCGATGACCTTAGAGTTAGATAAAGAACTTTGGCTGTAAAATTATAGAGTGGCTACTAAGCCTAATGAACACATGTTTCACCAAACTACACATCCCCAAAATGTGGCAGAAGTCTCGAGTCATTGTAATACTTAAGCCTGAGAAGGAACCAAACAATTCAAAAAATTTTTGACCTGTCTCTCTTTTATACACATCAGGTTCAGATTCAGATTCAGATTCTTTGTAATACTTAAGCCTGAGAAGGAACCAAACAATTCAAAAAATTTTTGACCTGTCTCTTTTATACACATCACCCTCAAAGAGAAGTTTATCCCACAAGAAGCAGGATTTCGTGCTGGCAAATCATGCTGCACTCAGATCTTGAATCTAACCCAAAACATCGAGGATGGTTTTGAGAGTGGTGAGATTACTGGAGTCACTTTTGTTGATCTGACTGCTGCATACGACACTGTGAATCATAGGAAACTGTTAAAGAAAGTGTATGACCTTACTAAGGACTACCAACTAACATCCCTTATTAGCACCTTCCTTTGGAACAGAAGATGCCAAGTTTCATTACAGGGTAAGAGGAGTAGATGGTGAATGCAATAGAATGTTCTCCCCCAAGGCAGTGTGCTTACTTCAGCACTGTACAATATCTACCAAATGATCAACCAATACCAAGTACTAGGCTCTTCATCTACACTGATGAAACAGCAGTAGCTGCTCAGGGGTCAACCTTCAAAGAAGTAGACGGAAAACTGTCTCTAGCAATGGATGAACTCTCCAAGTACTATTATACCAACCACCTGAGGCCCTATCCCAGTAAAACTCAAGTGACTGCCTTCCACTTACAAAACAGGAAAGCATAGCAGAAGCAGGACCTCACATGGTGAGGAGAGCAACTGAAACACTGCTCAACACCAGTCTACCTAGGTGTCACACTGGACAGGGCTCTAATGTACAGGCAGTAATGTCTAAACGTGAAACAGAAAGTCTTTGCTCACAATAGGATACTTAAGAAGCTGATTGGCAGCAGCTGGGGAGCCAACCTGCAGCTCCTAAGGACTTCTGCACTTGTGCTTTGTGTATCAGCTGCTGTGTATGCTGCTTCTGTGTGTAACGCTTCAGTTCTTGTTAAGCAAGTTGATATTGCGGACAATGATACTGCAAGGATCATCTCAGGATGCTTGAAGCCAATGTACCCGATTATTGGAGTAGCCCTACCCAGTATCCGGAGGGCCACTGCTTCAGACAATGAGAGAACAAAGCAGGAGAATGACCACAACATCCTCTGTATGGTCATCAGGCAGAAAGATTCCACCTTAAATCCCACAAGAGTTTCCTTGCTGGGACTGTGCCACTGGAGGAAGCACCAAAGGCAATTTGTCTTGCACCATGGAAGAGCTCACTGCCTGTAGACGTATCACCAAAAGAAGAACTAGCTCCTGGCACAAACCTACAATACCCTGTATGGAGGCCCCTCAACCACCTATGAGTGGGCATTCCCCGATGCAAGAACAACCTGAAGAAATGGGGAATCCTTCCAGCAAGCACAGACACCTCTTGCGACTGCAAGGCTGAAGAAGATCCAAGCCACCTACTTGTATGACTCCTCCTGGACAACCCACACACAATGCATGATGATTATGAAGGAAATGACAAAGCTATCACAGCTGACTGTACTATATTTTACCTACCCCTGAGAGCTAGGTGGGTCAGTCCCCCCCGCCCCCCTCCCCCATGCCACTGTACATGGGTGCCTTTGGATAGAAGAATCCTTGTGCAAAATTGTTAAGGCTTTTATGGCCACTTACTAACATACCGATTGTTGGATTCTGTCTCGGGATCTTCAGCCGACATTTGTTTAAAGATTGTTCTGACACTATATCAATATGAGTGACTGACCTTGCTGAGGGTCCATGTCTCTATCGTTGGTGGTGGAAGATTCAATGACAAAAGCCAACAGGCAATATGTCAGTTCCACTACATTTGAAGAAGCAACTCAAGAAGCAAGTACTTCAGCTTCAAATGTGACATATTACTGATGAACTGTGAAAGGCAATATGTGAGCTTAGTCATGGGGACCTATTCTCTGGCAATGTTAGCTACAGTGTATCCAGTCCTTTCAACTAAGAAAAAAAACAGATGTGATTATTAGACCTTCTCATTCATGAAGACATTCTAAAATTGAATATACATTCTAAACCTTTCCAGCAACATGCACATGAATTTCTAGCACAAGTTTTTGAAAACCTAAATAACACTGTATACTTCATATTTTTAAGTAAGGAAGAGATAACTAACAATATCAGTTTTTAGTTTTATTGTTGATGAATTTTTCTGTAACATGAAGCAGATCTTCAGTGATCTAGCCAACAATGACACAACATATCATGTTTTCCTTGGTAAACAAACATGCATTGAGAGTGTATAAAATTTTCTAGTTGTAGCCACAACAGTAATAGTAGTTTTATAACTGCATGTATGTATCCAAAACATCAAATCTCGAGAATGAAGAGGAAGAGGAGAAAAGACTCAAATAACTCACTTTGTCAAAATTGTTTGAAATATAAAAACAAATATTTTTTAATCATCTTCAATTTTGGAGAAGAAGCAAGCTTTATTGCATCTTGTTACAGCTTCTGTTCTGGAGGAAGGTTTTTAAAATTCAGTAGAAACTCATTTTTGGTACTAGAAGTTTTCTCTGCATAAACCAGAATGGTTGTACTGAGGGATACACTGTTATTATTATTCCTCTTTAATTGTTTCACTTTTATCATAATACATAATGCTACTGTACAGTTGAACTGAAAACTAACATAACTTCTATCAGTTTCACCTATGTCATGTTGTTGTTATTGTTGTTGTTGTTGTGGTCTTCAGTCCAAAGACTGGTTTGATGCAGCTCTCCATGCTACTCTATACTGTGCAAGCTTTTTCATCACCAAGTACCTACTGCAACCTACGTCCTTCTGAATCTGCTTTCTGTATTCATCTCTTTGTCTCCCTCTATGATTTTTACCCTCCACACTGCCCTCCAGTACTAAATTGGTGATCCCTTCTTCTAGTCAAGTTGTGCCACAAATTCCTCTTCTCCCCAGTTCTATTCAGTACCTCTAGTTACATGATCTACCCATCCAATCTTCAGCATTCTTCTGTAGAACCACATTTCGAAAGCTTCTATTCTCTTCTTGTCTAAACTATTTATCATCCACGTTTCACTTCCATACAGGGCTACACTCCATACAAATACTTCCAGGAAAGACTTCCTGACACTTAAATCTACACTGGAAGTTAACAAATTTCTCTTCTTCAGAAACACTTTCCTTGCCACATCCAGTCTACTTCAACCATCATCATTTATTTTGCTCCCTAAATAGCAAAACTCATCTACTACTTTAAGTGTCTCATTTCCTAAGCTAATTCCTGCAACATCACCTTATTTAATTTGACTACATTCGATTACCCACATTTTGCTTTTGTCGATGTTCATCTTGTACCCCCCTATAAAGACATTGTCCATTCTGTTCAAATGCTCTTCCAGGTCCTTTGCTGTCTCTGACACAATTACAATGTCATCAGCAAACCTCAAAGTTATGACTTTCCATTTGCACAAATCAAAAGTTTCTCAAGATGAGTCATTTTATCCAGCTTGTAAGCTGAATTTTTGTGATACTGATAAAATGTGACACTCTAATGTTACAAATCATATCAAAGTATCACAATTTGTTCAGAAAAACACAAATAAACAATATTTCCCCAAAAATTGCCATTTGCATAGTTTATTAAAAACACTTGCAATGACAAAACTCTCTGACATCCTAAAAAAAAGTCCACTGTTTATCATGCAAATAATTTGATACCATTATTGTTTCTACAAAACCTATTAACACAACCTTTTTATACCTACTTTTCCAATGTGCATTACTTGCATGAAATTTCCTTCATGAAGTATGAAATATGTGCTTGTTAACTGATTGATTAATGTTTTTTCAAGGGCACTTTATGTAGCTGTGATATATGGTTTTCAATATAATCTTATCAGAAACAGAATTTTGCATCCAAAAACTCTGTTTCAACTTGGTGTTAGCTGCAGTATATATTTACATAATTATTTCCATAAAACATCTTTGTTCTATGAATAATATTATATGAACATTATTGTAGACTTTATTTCTTTCTCAACATTAGGTGATAAAGCATTTACAAGATGATGATGTTACCTCAAAAAAAAGGAAGGCTGGAGCTAAGCCTGTACTAGAAAAAAAGCACTTAAAGTGAAACAGTATGTGTAGGCTTTTCCAGCCTTTTAGTGCATACTGCCTTTTGTTTCAGTTAATCACCAATATTGACACTGTAATCAAACTTCCACCTCTATATCAGAGTTCTAGTGAAGATTGTGGTTTTTATTTTGGTAGTTAGTAACTTACATAATTCTTTTTTTGTTTAGAATGAACTCCACTCTTACAGTACAGACTCATGTTTCCATTTACCAGCATATCATGCAGCTGAATATTAGTTTATTAACAGTTTTATCAGACCAAAGTATACTCTGACATGACTCCAGTCTCTATATTAGTGTGTATATGTTCAGATTTTGAAAATTGTTGCTCTCAAACTCTGAAATGCTACCTCTTGAAATATTACCCAGACAAAATGTTTAGTTATTATTGATGTGGACTTCTTGAACATTTCAGCTGTTTTGTACTGGCATTCACAAACTGTTATCAAAGCTTAAATTTCAAGCTGAATAATTGAAAGTTCCTCTTCTCAATACAGTTACAAATGGACTGTGTCTTAAGTTACAATATTGTATGTAAAGTAACACTTCTTATACATTTTGTTAGCATACATTGAACTGACATTAATTTTGTGCGACGTTCACAGATAACAATTCTGTACGCAGTGATCTATAGAATTAGACTTCCTCCTCCCCTCCCCTCCCCTCTCAACCCTTTCCAAGCCCTCTCCTCTCCACCCCTTCCCTTCCCTCCTCTCCCCTCCCCTCCTGACCCCTCTCCCCATCGCCCACTGACAATCAGCACCATACTCTAGCATGCATGTTTTCTTGATGGCGCACCCCACTTCTCTGAGCTAGGACATGATAGCACACAATAAATGCCAGACCAGCAGGTACTGCAACATTTAACAAAACTGCCCTCATTATCCTGCCATGAAGACATATGCTATCTACTGGGCTGGAGCACACGAACTAACAATAACAAACTTCCAAACAGTTTGTAATTCTAAACTAATTATCTAATGACAAATACTTTCACTGTGATGATCATAATTCATAGATTTACATGGACAATGGTTAACACATCGCTTTACCGAAAGTGATGTCTTACACAACAATTCAGAGACTAACTACAACATACCGACAAAATCACATCACTGATTGTGTTAACATTTTATAAGTTTTCATTCACGGAATACAATGTTCTGATCCAACATTGTTCGACAGTTCTTTAAGAGTTTTCTTGATGCAAATCTACAGTGGAAAGAATGTATTAGGGAGGCAGAAAATTGAGCAGAAATATCATTAAGATAAACTGAATTACTTTGTTTATGCTGTGATACCCCTGTTGTAAAACTTTGAAAGTTGAAAATTACAAATCAGTAATTGTAGGATAGATATCTAAATATCAGACCTCTGTGTATTAATTCCAGTTTAAGAGCTGTCAGTTTTTGAAAAAAAAATCCAAACTTTGCTCAGTTTAGAAATGTCAGGTTTGTAAAAAATCACAACTTCCTGGCCTCTTATGTTCCCTCAGCAAGACTGATGATATGTGTGGCTAGGACTTCCTGTCATGGAACACTAGTTGTCTGGTGCAAGTCTTTTTAGTTGATGCCACTTGCACTTAGCTGATGTGACTTGCTTGTCAATGAGGATGAAATGATGGTGAAGACAGCATAACAACCAGTCCCTGAGAGGAGAAGAAACATCTCCAACCTGCCCAGGAATCTAACCCAGACTCCTGCATAGCATTCTGCTGTGCTGATCTCACAGCTTTTGGGTGTTCACCCAAATTGTTGAGTCAGTTTTTCTGCATGAAGTATTGACTAACAGTCATCATCTTCAGGTGCTGCAAGCCATGTTTATTATGCATACTTGCTGCGTGGACTCCAACCAAACTATGGTCTTTGTCCAAATAATTTACAGGAATCCAGCCAATGTCAACAAATGCTGATAGTTCAATAGGTGCCACCCTGACATTTTCATGGCAAAACTGCAGCAAGTAAGTGCTGTGCAAGTGAATTTAAAACCTTGGTTTGCAAAGCAGTTCTGAAAGATACACAAACACACACACACACACACACACACACACACACACACACACACACACACACACACACACACACTATGAACACAACCAAAGATGCCCAAGGCCAGAACAGAACTTGTTGATAGTGCAAACTGCTAAATAAGTTAGGCAGCATTACCTCTGTCCCTCTATTTTTTGACAAATTTGAGAAACTTGCCTTGCAGTCAGCAGCTTTGAAACCTGCATTTTTTCCAGTTATGTAGATGAAATTTTTGTTGTTTGTCCTCATGGCTCCGAGAATTTGAACGACCTTTTAGAACATCATCATCAGTTATCTGCTATATTAGCAGGTCCTTTGCCTCTCCATTTTCTGCGATCCATTGCTTCCTTCTTAAGGCTGCTGTATGTTGTACCGTCCATCATGTCATCCAGTATCTGGAATCTCTTCCTTCCTCACTTCCTTTTCCCTTCTACATAACCTTCTAAAACTGTTTTTATCAGTCCGTCATTCTTTCTTAATATATGCCCAATCCAATTTCTTTTTCTTCTCTTTATTACATCTAGTAACTGCCTTTTCTCTCCCACTCTTCTCAGTACCTCTTCATTTTTTACTCTGTCCATCCAACTTATTCCTTCCATCTTCCGCCATGTCCAGATCTCAAAAGCCTCCAGCCTTTCTCTGTCTTTTTTCCTCATAGTCCATGTTTCAGCACCATATAGAAGAACACTCCATACAAGACATTTTATGAGTCTCTTTCTGAGTTCTCTGTCCATACCGCTGCAGAAGATTCTCCTTTTCTTATAAAACGCCTCTTTTGCCAATGCTATCCTTGTTTTAATTTCTGTGGTGCACTTCCAGTCGGTGTCTATCCTGCTTCCAAGATACTTAAAATTTTGCACCTGTTCTAGTGTTTCTCCATTCAGCACAATTTTTATTTCCTTATTTCCTCCTATTGCCAATACTTTTGTTTTATTTGTGTTAATTTTCATTCCATATTTTTTTCCGTTAGTTGCAATGGTGTCCACCAAATCCTGTAATTCTTTTTCCCCTGTGGCTAGAAGGACCATGTCATCAGCAAATCTCAAGCACCCTACTCTTCTTCCTCCAATTTCTACTCCTTTGTCATCTAATGAGCATTGGTCAATCATATTTTCCAAGTACAGGTTGAAAAGAGTAGGTGATAAACAGCATCCTTGTCTTACTCCTTTCCCTAGTCTGATCCAGTTTGTACTTCCTCCTCTCACTTTAACTGAAACTTTTTGATTAAGGTACAATGAGTTTATAAGTCTTCTGGTTTTCCAGTCTACTCTCTTTTCCCTCATAATAGTCGCCAGCTTGTCCCAAACCACATTGTCAAATGCCTTTTCTAAATCGATGAAGCACATATATAGGTCTCTTCCTTTTTCAATAAACCTTTCTCCCAAGATTCGTAGGAGCCCTATTGCATCTCTGGTGCCCGTATTCCGTCTAAAGCCAAACTGCTCCTCGCCGAGATTCTCCTCTATTACTTTTTCAAGTCTTTTATTAATTATTCTTAACATCACTTTGGCTGCATGTGAAATGAGGCTGATTGTCCTGTGCTTGCTGCATTTCTTGGTTCCTTGTTTTTTCGGCAATGGAATCATTACTGTTGTCAAAAAGTCCTCAGGCCATTCACCACTGTCATATATTTTATTACATAACCTCAATATTTCTCTTATTCCATTGTGGTTCAAGCATTTTAGTATTTCTCCCGGTATTGTATCTGTACCTACTGCTTTGCCATTTTTCATTGCATCAATGGCAGACTTTACTTCTTCCATTATGATGGTCGGTCCTTTCTCTTCATCACTTACACTGTTGTGTGGTTCAAGTTCTAGAGTTTCTGGTTTGCTATTTGTGTCATATAGCTCTTTTATATATTCTTCCCATCTCTGGAGGACATCGTCATGATCTTTATACACTACCTCTTCGTCTTTACTCAAAATTTCCATAGTAGCACTTCCTGCTCTGTTTTGTTCCCATGTCATAGTCTTCACTCTGTTGTATAGTAAGTCGTATCTTCCTTTCCTATCCAGTTCTTCAATTTCATGACATTCCTCTTTTAGCCATTTTTTCCTAGCCTGCTCTGTTTCTCTTCGCAGTTCGTTATTTAACCTTCGGTATATCTTTCTTGCATCTTCAGTGTTCTTGTTTTTCAATTTTCTTCTCTCCTCCATCTTGGAAATCATTTCTTGTGTGACCCATGGTTTTTTTTACCTTTTCCCTTTTACATATCCTATATTTTGCTGTCCTGCTTTAATGATTCCTTCTTTCAGCATATTCCAGTACTCATTGGCATTATCAGGTGCTTCTTTGTCTCGTAATGTGATTAGAAAGTCCCGAGACAGCATTTCTGTAATTTGTTCTTTGTTGGACCTTATCTTCTCTAGATCCCATTTCTTCACCATTGTCGCCTTTTTCAGTTTTTTCATTCTTATTTCTATTTCTGCCATAAGTAAGTTGTGGTCACTATTAATATCTGCACCTGGTAATGTGTGCACCTTCTTGATTCCATTCCTGTATCTTTCTTCTACCAGTATAAAATCGATTTGGTTTCTATATTTATCCCCTGGTGATTTCCAAGTGTAGAGCCTCCTCTTATGGTTCTTGAACCATGTGTTTGCCACTATCAGCTGCCTTTCCCTGCAGAAGTCAATTAACCATTCACCTCTGTCATTTCTCTTTCCAATACCATGACTGCCTACTATGTTTCCCTCTTTCCCTTCTCCCACAATGGCGTTCCAGTCTCCCATTACTATTTTGCAGCATTTTTTATTTTCGTCCATTATTCTCTCTATTACATTGTATGTTTCCTCTACAATTTGGTCATCATGTTCTGAAGTTGGCATATACACCTGGACAATCAGTAAATCTTTTTGTGCTCCTTTCAGCCTTACACCAATAACCCGGTCATTTGCATAGTCTATATATTCCACACATTTAGCCAATTCCTTTGTCATAATCATTCCTACTCCATTAATTCCTTTTACTTCTCCTCCTGAATAGTAGAATACATATTCATCTGACTGCAACTCTCCATGTCCATTCCATCTTACTTCAGCAACTCCTACGAGGTCCATATGATTCTTTTCCATCTCTCTTTTAAGGTTTTCAAGTTTTCCTGCTTGTAGCAGAGTTCTGACATTCCAGGTACCAATTCTCGTTTTGATTTTTTGCCTCCTTTCAAGTTGTCCCCCCCGGAGATCCGAATGGGGGACTATTTTACCTCCGGACACTGATTTAACATGAGAGGAAGCCATTTTTTGTGCATAAAATGGAGACTGCATTATGCAGGGAAGATAATCTGCAGTGGTATTCCGTTGCCTTCCGCAGTTCTGGAGGCCGCCCCTAACATGGGATACAGACGCCTTTTGCAGCCGCCCGCTCCGGGTCAGACACTGCACGAGAAGTATAGGTTGGAAAATGAAAGACCCCTAGCCCTCGAAACCTAATAGCGTCAGGGTCGGAAAAGAACAAGAGCTGGCCTAGGGTGGCCACATAGGAAAGATAAGAGTGAGGAGCCTGGCATAAGTAAGTGGAAGCAATGCCAGGACTCAGCTCGGGGCCCCGTGGTCGCCAGCCACGTATCACTAGGTGTGACTCCCTGAGTGGAACACCTGAATTCAATTCACCAAAAAATTCATTTCATGAGGGGGACGGAAAAGGGTGGCTGCCATCCTTCAATGATGTGTTGGTGAGGAGTAAGGTTGACAGTATGTTGGGAAATGCTGTTGATGGAAAGTCTACTCCCAATGATTTGTATCTGCAGGCTGATAGTTGTCACCCTCTGGCTCAGTGGGAAGAGGTACTTCATACCTTGGTTCACAGCACCCACATCATTTCAGACCCTAAGATTTTGTCAGCTGTTACCCCATCTTGACATCACCTTCCATCAGAATGGATATGGTGAAAGACAGATCAGGTGTGCATTGCACTATTGACCAACCATGCTCTGGGTGAGTGTTGATAATACTGAGTTGGCACCCATGTCTATAGGCTTTCTGTCTTAGAAGGGAGTCATTGGTCATATTTTACAGAAATATGATGTCAAATACGTTTTCTGATGTCTATCTAAGATTAGGGTCCTTTTAGGTTTCTTTAAGGATGATCTTGGTTTGCATAAGGCAGATGTCTATTGCATATTTTCAGTTGTGGTAAGTCATATATTTATCAGATTATCAGGTCCATGGAGGACCAGTGTACTGAACATAAGCATCACACATGCTTACAACAACCGAGCAAACTGGCTATTGCAGAACATCATCTTGGCACTGATCATCCTATGAAATGTAACAACACAGGGATTCTGGCATGTTCATCCAGCGATTGGGATAGTGTAATTAAGGAAGCAGTTGAGATTAAATTAGCAAGTAACCTTGTAAATAGAGGTGGAGGTTTTTGCTTAAATCCAGCATGTAATGATGCTCCTCCCCATGTCAAAAAACAGAAGTACAGAATTAATGTTACATCACCCATTGTTTAGTAATTTTCACCATTTATAACTTCTTGCATTGGTCATTTCAACTGTATGGTGCTGCTAGTGTTTACAGAGAGAGAAAGAGAGAGAGAGTGTGTATCTTCCAAGAATTGCTCCACAAAGCTAGTTTGCGTCCGTAGTGTAACACTACACGTGCACCTCGGGTAACGCTAAATGAACTAGCACATACTGGCAGTCAGATAATCTGAGGATCTCCTGACTATAAGACACTTTCAGTAAGAGTTACGTCACCAGACAAACCAAATGGCCCTTCTCAGGTCCCTCTGACCAGGAAACTCGGACCCATGGTTCGAATTTGTCACATAAACATAGAAGGCATAAGCTATGCTAAGTGCCAGTTTCTATCAAAACTATTAAAAATGACAACATTGACTTGTTTGCTATACAGGAAACTCATTGTGATACAGTACAACAACTAAATAAAAGGGGCAAAATACCAGGCTATGAACTGTTGGGAGTGACCTATCATAGGTCTTATGGAGTAGCCACATATGTCAAACAAGATATTGAAAACAGTTTCCTAATTTCTACATCCACCAACGAAGACATTCATAATGTTGTCACAAAAATTGGAAGCATTACTGTCTCCAATATTTATAAGCCACCTGCTACACCTTGGCCAGCCCACATTCTTCAAACTCAGCCACATCCTACTGCATACATTGGGGATTTCAATAGTCATCATGGACAGTGGAAGTATAAAGACAATGAAGCAAATGGAGAAGCACAAGGAAAATGGGCCAAAGATGAATACTTATACCATGTATTCGATGCTAAGGATCGATTTACGTTTAGATCAGCTGCCTGGAGACAGGAATACAACCCTGACCTGTGTTTTGTCTTGTGCAACAACAGAGACCAACCTCTCTTGGCCTCGCGTAGAGCTTTGTCCGACTTTCCACACAATCAACACCGTCCAATCATAATAGAGGTAGGAACTCAAATTCCCCTAATTATCTCTATTCCTCGCCCATGATGGAATTTTAAAAAAGCCAATTGGACTGGTTTCTCCACAGATCTGGACAAATGTTTGGGATGGATACCACCTACTAGCAAAAATTACCAAAGATTTGTTAGTGCCATGATAAGCACGGCCAAGAAGCACATACCAAGAGGGTACCACAAAGAATTCATCCCTGGATGGTCCCAAACCAGCGAAGAACTACGCCAGAGCTTACTTGAATCCAGAGATCAGGAAATAGCGGATGAACTGCTTCACAGCTTGGATGCTGCCAGAAGACAAAAGTGGACGGAAACTGTAGAAAGCCTCAATTTCCAAACTTCTAGCAGGCAAGCATGGTCACTGCTGAGAAAACTAGGTAGCAGCCCACTAGCACAACAACAAAAAACAGCTGTAAGACCAAATGCCATAGCTGCACATCTAGTTAACACGTCTAGGACACTAAAGGATAAAACTCATACAATCCAAGTGAAGCGAGAACTCAAAATCTTAAAACATGAAGCCACAGAAACTGATCACTCTCGCCCTTTCTCTAGCAAAGACATAGAAAAAGCTCTGAAAGATGTCAAACCAACAAAGGCACCAGGTTTCGACAAAGTTCACCCTGAATTCATAATAAACTGTGGCAATTATACAAAAGTATGGCTGGCTCAATTTTTCACAAACATAATGCAAACTGGCAATATCCCTCAAGAACTCAAACGATCTAAGGTAATAGCTACTCTAAAGCCTGGGAAGCCAGCTGACAACCCAAAAAGCTGCAGACTAATTGCCCTGCTGTCTGTAATTTACAAATTACTAGAGAGGCTTATATATAACAGAATTAGCCCAGAATTGTTCAGGTCGATCCCAGTTGAACAGGCAGGCTTTTGGCCAGGAAGAAGTTGTACTGATCAGGTGTTGTCACTCACTGCTTACATTGAGGTGGGATTCCAGAGAAAACTGAAAACATCAGTCGCCTTTATTGACCTCTCAGCAGCTTACGACACTGTGTGAAGAGAAGGCATCATGTACAAAATTCTTCGAGTAATTCCTTGCAAATCTATAGCACGCTTAATAGACAGCATGCTCAATGATAGGGCATTCCAAATAAGTATGGACACTGACTACAGCTCCATCAAAAAACTAAAGAATGGCTTACCACAAGGATCAGTGCTTGCACCACTGCTGTTTAGCCTCTATATTGCAGACCTGCTGGAAACACAATCAAGAAAGTTCAGGTATGCTGACAATTGGGCCCTTGCTACAAGATGTAGCACAATTGAAGCATCTGAGGATATCCTAACGAAAGACCTGAAGATAATGGGTAAATATTTCCGTAAGTGGAGACGTCAACCAAATGCTTCCAAAACAGAGGTTAGTTGCTTCCATCTGAACAACATACTCGCTGGAAAGGAACTCAACATTCGATTTGAAAACACCGTTCTCAGGCATAATAAAACTCCGAAGTACTTGGGCATGACGCCCGACAGAACACTATCTTTTAAAGAGCACCTAACAAAGACTGCCGAAAAATTAAAGACAAGAAACAACATTATTCAAAAGCTCTGTGGTACTACCTGGGGAGCAACGGCCTCCACTCTCCCCACCTCTGCTTTAGCAATTGTATTCTCGGCTGCTGAATACTGTGCTCCGATTTGGCTAAACAGCCCACATGTAAAAAAGGTGGATGTCCAGTTGCATAACGCTCTAAGGATGATTTCTGGAGTAATTAAACCCACCCCGTCGCAATGGCTCCCAATATGAAGCCACATCCCGCCGCCACACCTGCGACGTACTGACGCCCTTGTACGTGTGAATACAAAAACATCATGGGAAATCAAGACCTGCCAATCCACCAAGACATTGAGGCTGCAAACACTAATAGGCTTTGATCTAGGACCCCGCCAACAAGAACAGCAAGGAACTGTGTACAAGAAGGTTTCAGTATCACAAACGCATGGTCTGAAAAATGGAATGCATGGCAAAATCATAACATGCCTTGCGTCACACAAAAGCCACCTGGTTTTGACCTACCACGCAAAACGTGGTCCACTCTAAATAGGATTAGAACTCGTCATGGCAGATGTGCCTACTCCCTGTATAAATGGGGTAAAATACCATCCCCTCAGTGTGACTGCAGAGAAAGTCAGACCATCAGCCACATTGTTGAAGAGTGTTCCAGAAGAGCCTATAATGGCAGCTCCGACGACTTCCTGCTCGCAACTCCAGAGTCAATAGATTATATTAATAGCCTTGATGTTTGTTTATAATCTGTAAACTTTGTTATATTAGTAATGTTGGTTTGCAATTATTAACGTTTGTTATATTATTGATTTCTCTGTTTGTTTCTTATGTGTCTGTATTGCCATACAATAAATAAAATGCTCCGCAAACTGAGGTTCCCTTGCACAGTTCTTAATGCTGCAGCTTTGCCTTGAAAATGACCTTGTAGTCATCTATTGAAATATCAGCGGTTTTTAATGATGTCAACCAGTTGCATTCCATTAAGTTATTTGAAAATTTTGTATGCTGGGAGAAACTCAGGTTGCAGATTATTGGTTTTGCTCATTCTCATTTTTGTTTTGGCAGGGGTAAAATACAGGGAGCGAAAGGCTATTTACAATTTGTACAGAAACCAGATGGCAGTTATAAGAGTCGAGGGACATGAAAGGGAAGCAGTGGTTGGGAAGGGAGTAAGACAGGGTTGTAGCCTCTCCCCGATGTTATTCAATCTGTATATTGAGCAAGCAGTAAAGGAAACAAAAGAAAAATTCGGGGTAGGTATTAAAATTCATGGAGAAGAAATAAAAACTTTGAGGTTCGCCGATGACATTGTAATTCTGTCAGAGACAGCAAAGGACTTGGAAGAGCAGTTGAATGGAATGGACAGTGTCTTGAAAGGAGGATATAAGATGAACATCAACAAAAGCAAAACAAGGATAATGGAATGTAGTCGAATTAAGTCGGGTGATGCTGAGGGAATTAGATTAGGAAATGAGGCACTTAAAGTAGTAAAGGAGTTTTGCTATTTGGGGAGCAAAATAACTGATGATGGTCGAAGTAGAGAGGATATAAAATGTAGGCTGGCAATGGCAAGGAAAGCGTTTCTGAAGAAGAGAAATTTGTTAACATCCAGTATTGATTTAAGTGTCAGGAAGTCATTTCTGAAAGTATTCGTATGGAGTGTAGCCATGTATGGAAGTGAAACATGGACGATAAATAGTTTGGACAAGAAGAGAATAGAAGCTTTCGAAATGTGGTGCTACAGAAGAATGCTGAAGATTAGATGGGTAGATCACATAACTAATGAGGAAGTATTGAATAGGATTGGGGAGAAGAGAAGTTTGTGGCACAACTTGACCAGAAGAAGGGATCGGTTGGTAGGACATGTTCTGAGGCATCAAGGGATCACCAATTTAGTATTGGAGGGCAGCGTGGAGGGTAAAAATCGTAGAGGGAGACCAAGAGATGAATACACTAAGCAGATTCAGAAGGATGTAGGTTGCAGTAGGTACTGGGAGATGAAAAAGCTTGCACAGGATAGAGTAGCATGGAGAGCTGCATCAAACCAGTCTCAGGACTGAAGACCACAACAACAACAACATCTTTGTTGATGAGAACAAATTACAAAGGGTGCCATGTTTCCTTTGAAATCTATCAAACTTTTTGAAGATTGGGCCAAAAAAGGGACATAAATGAGTCTTCACTTGTCTCTTTCTTTCTCAGTATCACTGTCTTCCTCATTTGTTGTTGACTATGACTGCAAAGTCCATTCAGTTTGTCCATCAGAATGTCCATTCCTTTGGATCATTATCTGTATATGTTATAACTCATGGGGGAGGCTACCTTGTCTGTCAGTGTGTGGGATACCTGGAACAGTGCTTTTAGCATGGAATTTCTTGGTGCAGATGATGTGACTTGAGATGTGGAGACACAGGTCAGAATGTGTGGGTTTTCTGGACACACTTTTATCCAGGGATCATTCCATTTTCATCTTAACACATCAAGAAATGGCAGCTGGCTCTCTTTTTCAAGTTCCAAAATGAATTTTATATTAGTACAGATAGAGCTTACATGTTCCAGAGGCTCTTCAAGTTCTTCTGTTCCATGTGACCACACCACCAAGTGTCATCTACGTATCAACAGAAAAATATTGGCTTGAACTTGGTGGATTCTAGTGCATTTGCTTCAAAGCATATCAGAGCAGTATGCTTCACATATGCCCACTGACAAATGTATGAGCATCAAAGACCATAAACGGTGCCAGGAGATAATTTAACTATAAGTAGCACTGTGCCACCAACACTACTTCAGTCTGGTTGGAATCCAGGTGCCACTATTGTACTGTGAAAAGGTACTGGAAGCTTTCACACTGTTGTACTTTCCTATAAGCAAATACTTGTGAGAAGCCACAACAGTAATGTAATGTATGTTAAAGAGTTTATGTGAATCTAAATGATTTTATTTGTGTGATACAATAACATATGAGAATGTATTTAATAAATGTCTGTTTCATGTTAAGACCATTAACTATTGGGAATAGTAAAAATTCATTGCAGTAAAAAAAAAGAAAAAACAGACAAGTGAAAGTAGGACTGTACAAACTTAATCATTTTCAGTATAGGTTTTGATGAGTAAGTTTGCAAGTATCAAAATATGTGACATAGATGGCCATATCTTTTGACTGCATCAACTCATGAGGGAATGGCCCAATCTGATATATTAAAACCTACCCTGAAATTTTTCTCACAGGAAGAATATACTAAAATAAATGCACTGCCAGAATTTTAGCTGCTAAGGTGCACTGCAAGTACTTAAAAAAAATGTTGAAGTTACTCATTTTTGCCATACAAAGAACTGCTTATAACAGTGGCTTGTACAGCCCTTCTTACCTAGCACACAAGTCAGCAAGTAAGCAGATGAAGCCATGACATGAGGATGAAGCGCCACACATCGCTAAGTCCGAAGTGCTTGCACATGAATTTTGAGCACTTAAACCATACCAAAAACGATCAAATCATAAATTTTTTGAATAATTTGCATTTTATATCCACATCTAAACTGTTGCAGGTCCAATTGTTACACAAGTGACTAGAAAACCAAGACAGTGTATGATGCTATATTACAGAAGACTTCCACGAATCAGAACTTTAATTTTTGACCAGAAATATTTTATAACATTTGCTGTAGCACAGTCCTTGTGATCATTTTTCGATAATGCACATTTTACTAACAATGTAACAGTTGCTTGTTTGTTTCCTACAGTCATCACAAAAATGTAAAATGTCTATTGGATGATGAAAACAAACATTTTCCTTATATCTGGCACGCCTCATAAAATAAAAATTAATGCGTTCAGTCACTTCACTGCAATTATGAGTTTTATTTAGACAGAACTGGGATGAAGTAAGAAATGGTCACAGCCATTCTGCATATATAGTACTGCGTACTAGGCATGCTTCATTAAATTCATTAAACATAGTGATGCAAACTGACAATGTACAAATGACTGATGTGTAAAAATACTATTGGAAATTATATGTATCTGATAATTTTCTAAAAATCCTTACATTGTGGAAACATTTCTTTACCAAGAGACTGAATCACACTTTTAGTTCTGAATGGAATCCAAATTATATTAACGGTCTTTTAGTCATCCTCCTAAAGATAAAGGTGTCATGTCCCAGCCAAGAATCCAACAACAGCAATTGATTAATTTTTGTAAATGGTAAGAAGATGTTTTGGCTGCAATATTGAAAATTATTCTCTCCATTTTTTCTAGATTTTGCTACAAAATTACTAGATTTTTGCAACCAAACAATCCTTTTTTTTTAATTTTTGGTCCTAATTTGCCTTGAGGGTCATAAAGACATGTATAAAGTTGTAGAAACATTAACCCACTGATACTTGTCACTGTCATTGTTGTATATGGATGTGTCATAGCATTCGTCAACTGCACAAGTAACTCAGTCTTCTGCAGTATGCATTTGGATCTCACACAAAACCTGACTGATTGTCTTTATATGCAGCATTTTAAGGGATAACAAGAAGCTTCAACTTCACACCAACTACGGATTTCTCTACAGTATTACCTTTTAATGACGTATCTACACATTTACTTTACATAAACTTCATAATTTTGCGACTCCCTTTTCTGTATATTTTCCTGAGTCTGTGTAACCAGAGAACACAGTCTCATAGATCTCCATCACTGATGGCAAACTGACTATCATGAACAGTTCTAAATTTCTGAGTTGTTTTTCTTTCACAATTTTGTGAGTTTCATTTTGGTACATATTTCATAATGTGTGTAAATTTTTCTTCCATTCATATAATTTACATTAAGATTTTATGAAATGAAACTGGCCTTGCACACTGCTTAACTTTCAAGTGCTTTCTCTTTCCTTTTCTTTCATTTGTCACTGATAGCTGTCAGGCATAGATCTAGGAGGCGGGGGGCAAAACAGGGTTTCCACCCCAGGCAACAATTTGAAGAGTCACCAAACTCATTTTCTTGAAGAAAAAAAAAAAAAATAAAATAAAATAAAAAGAAACCATTTTCACAAAGCACCTAGCATCCAGTGCATGTTGGTCTGTAGATTGGTTACATGATTTTCAAATTTATCCCTATTGGTTTTTGAGCATTTTTGAAGATATTCTGAGCTGATTTCTGAACAAATCATAAGTTGGTTTTTGAAACTGTGTGCATAGTGTACATGGTGTCTGCCAGGGGAATCCCTGTCACATCTAGAAATAAAAATGGGACAGGGCTGTACAAGCTGAGCTGAATAAAGCCAAATGCATGAGCATCAATTGCTGTTTGTTTATGTGGTTAATTGGGTGTGCAAATGACAATCATTGTTATAATTACCAGTGAAATCTGTAGGTACAGTCTACCAGAATGGAAATAAATGACTAAAAGGAGTAACAGCTAAGAAAGATTACACTTTATCCTCTTGGTGTATCCAAGAAAATGAAATTGTGACAGAAATTTTTTTCCAGATCGCTACATTATTAAGGGCCAGTTGTACAGTTCCTGGTTAGCAGCTGTTTAATTCTAGTCTCAAAATAGCACAGAAAATGCATTGTACAAACATGTAATAAATGTGGGATAACTAAACTGGTGATTCTGGCAGGTTAGTGAAGTTAATCACTGGATAAGTTTTGATAGCAGCAGGAATAGTTACAGAATTAGTGCTGACAAGATTGTTTGTTAGACGGAGATGAAATGGAGAAATCACACAAATTATACAGAAAAATATGACAATTCCAAATTTATATAAAAATTTCATACTACTACTACTACTACTACTACCACCACCACCACTACTACTACTACTTTTCAGTCTCATGCTTGAGAAGGTGATGTATATGAATGAGATGTGACATTATTTCCTAATGTAAAACTTTTTGCTTGTACTAAACCTAAGAGGTATTTGATGTTGGTACTTTGTGAATTATACTCTGTCACGTTATTTAAGTAAATGAAGTAGATAAAAATGATCATTTGTGCCAAAACAGTCTAGCTTATTTGGCAATTGTACAATATTAGAAAGACATACTTTCTTCCATCTAGCAGACAGTGACAAAACAGACGTAATCAAATCAAGAAACCACACCCGTTTTGTGTAATATTCGTATTGACAGCTTTTTCAGTATTAGACCATGACATTTTGAGTTTTCATGTAGCAAAACATTTAATGAATTTTGATGAGGAAATAGATTCTTTCACAGAAAGGAAAGCAGACCATGTAAAGCTGTAACAACATTAGAGAGAAGGAAAAGCCGAGACCCGAGGATTGGAGAAATATGTACCATCTTTATTTATTTATTTTTTATTTATTTATTTCATGTTCTGTAGATCCTGGAAGCGAGTGAATCACAAGTATATGGAACGTGTCAAATTGTACATAGTTCAAGCATAACTTGTATAAATACATACAATAAAGATAAAATGTAAATAAAATCAATAGACAACAGCACAATCAATAAAGAGAAAATTGTTTTTCACATATTAAGGATAAGTAATATATATATGATATGGCATGTGTTTGATTGTACACACCTGAAATATATCTTACATAAATGCAACAAAAAGATACAATGTAAATAAGATACCAACTAAACAACAGCACATTCAACTAACAGAAAGTCTTGGTTTCACATGTTAAGGATGAGTAATATATACAGGAATCAAGATAAGTTCACTATTGCAAGGGAAATACAGAAATACCAATAAACAATTTTCATATGCCTATTCAAAACAAAATTAATTACACTATTTATACAACACTTGCAAGTTTAGTGATTATATACATTTTCTTTCACATATTCATCAATTTTATAAAAAGATTTCTCCATCAGGTACTCCTTGAGAGTTTGTTTGAATGCTGCCAATCTATCGTTAAGGCATTTGATGTGTGGTGGGAGAGCATTAAACAGCTTAATACTGGAGTAGTAAGCTCCTTTTTGAACCATAGCGAGACTTTTCAATTCCATGTGCAGACAGTTTTTGGTCCTTGTATTATAGTCATGAAATTGGCTGTTATCTTTGTAGATAGAAGGGTTATTACAGACGAAGATCAACAAAGAAAAGATACACTGTGAGGTAGTGGTAAGGATCCCCATCTTTCGAAACAAGCATCTACAAGAGTGTATGTGATGGGCACCACTCATTATTCTGATGGCTTTTTTTTTTGTGCAGTGAAAATTTTCTTTGCAAGAGGTTGGTTCCCCCAGAATATAATAGCATATGACATTAATAAATGAAAATAGCTGAAGTAAGAAGCCTTAATGGTATCTGCATCAGCCACTGAAGCAATTACCCGCAGTGCGAATATTGCTGAGCTAAGTGTTTTGTAAAGATGAAGAATGTGTGTCAACTAATTACATTTGCTGTCTATATAAGCACCCAGGAATTTTGTAACCTCAACTTTTTGTATTGCTTGATCTCTACACTTTATGTTAATTTCTTCCAGATTTCTTTGGGAGTATGGTATCTCATACAAAGGGTTTTTTTACTATATCATTGAAAACTTTGTTTGTAGTTTGTTCAAGACTGTTGTCTGTAAAATCATCAATCAGAATCGTAGTGTCATCTGTAAATTTACTCTTTGTTTCAGAACAAAGCGGGAGATCATTAATGAAGATGAGAAACAGCAGTGGACCCAAAACAGAGCCTTGTGGCACACCACAACTTACTGTGCTTCACTCAGATGAGGCAGGTTCTCCAGATGTGCCATTCAGCATTACAGTCTGCTTTCGGTCCTTTAGGGATGACTGGAGTCACGAACCAACAGTACCACCCAAACCATAATATTCTGTTTTTTTCAAAAGAATTAAGATGGTTTACACAATCAAAGACTTTAGAGAGGTCACAAAAAATACCTACTGGAGACATCTTTTTGTTCATGGCTTCCAGAACTTGATTGGTGAAAGAGAATATTGCTTGTTCTGTACAAAGACCGACATGAAAACTTTTGTGGCGGTGTTCGTAGCGACAAACAATTCGCGGTAGAAACGGCTTACGAAGTCACCGCCACACTTTTAATAGCGGGCCGACCGGTCCGCTGGAACAGTGAACAGAAAGATGAAAACCCAAACACTCTGATTAAATAAAAGTCGGTACTTATCTTTATTGACGAAGATACAGAAACACAATAGTGAACTCGTGTCTACAGAAATCTGTCTAGTTCGAGTCGGAGCGGCTAGGTCAGCGTCGGCTGACGACAAACAACAACTCTGCTGCGATGAACACACAACTGACTAGCAAGTACGCAATTCGGTGGCAAGTATACAACTGAGCGGCGAATACAGAACTGTCCTAGCGCTCGCGACTCCAGCGCTTAAGAAGCCAGAAGCCAGCGGTGGCGCGCGCAGGCTTGCAGCGATTTCCTGTCTCGCTGGCGCTGCTTATGCGGACGGTGTCCGGACTTTGATGCTGCCAACCTTTTGGCAGCGGGCTCGGGTGGCATTACTGGCTAGGATATAACAAAAACCAAACTGACTTTTGTTTAGGATGTTGTGGAAGCCGAGATGATTGACAGTCAACCTGTGCATCAGTTTTTCAAGAATTTTTGAAAAGATTGTTAAAGAGAGACTGGGCAATGATTTATAACATGTCTTTCTCACCTTTTCTGAAAAGTGGTTTCACTACAGCTAGTTTTAGCCTGTCAGGGACAATTCCTTCTTGAAGCAAAGCATTGAATATGTTGCATAAGACTGGACTTGTATATTGATAGCAACATTTCAATATTTTACAGGAAATACTGTCCACACCTACAGACTTTTTATTTTTAATGAGGTAATAATTCTTTCAATCTCTTTACTGTAACATGAGATAAGGATACCTCTGGGGGTCTATTACTGACAGCTTTCTGTAGAAGAGCCAATGACTCATCCACAGAACCTTTACAGCCTGTCTTCTCTGCTGCTGACAAAAAGTGCCTGTTGAAGATTTCTGCAACCATTTCAGATTCCTTTACAATATTGGTACCTTGTTTAAGCTCTTGCTTGTCTCTTGTCATTACTGCTTTTATGTTTCCTATATTTGATTTTATGTCACACAAAAGAGAAAGATATTAGCTAATAGGCAATAAAGAGTGCAAACTTTCTGAAGAGTTCTTATTCTCCCAGTCAGAAATAACCCCTCCCAGGATTAATTTTTTAAGGGGGGGGGGGGGGGGGGGTAGGATGTCAAACTAGCTGTCTGGGAGCAAGAGAGCACCACATGACATTTTAATTTCCACTGACCTGAATGTAGGTTGATGGCTTCCATGACAAAATACACACATTTGAATTCCACAGAGCAAAATATAGTGACACGTGATACAAGAATGCTGTGCGAAGAGGTGTGCCACTGCACTTTGGCACTCTTAAGACCGAATAACATGTCTTACATTTCCTCAGGAGGGGTGGGGGGCAGGGGAGGGGGGGGGGGAGGGGAGGAAGGGGGCACTATCAAGTTTTTGTCCTGGTTTCAGAAATATCATAGATCTAGGGCTGAAAGCCGTTACTGTACAGAAATACTTCAACTGAATTTTCATATTATGTTAAAAACTATTTCATTTTTTATAGGAACTACCAGCATTGGGTAGGAGAAAACCTTTGTCAGTGCAACACAATTTATTGTTGTCACAGATACAGATGCATATATACTTAGCTCTCAAATACAAACGTACGTCAGTGCTACAGCACAACATTGTAAATTACAGATACATAATTCTTTTTCATTTTTAAGAGGCCTGTATCTCAATCAGTACAAAACACGAACCTTACAGGATCACTTTGTTGTCTATCTGTCTGTCTGTACATATGTTAATACCCCTTTTTCTCAGGAACGAGTGGAAATATCAAGTTGAAATTTTTGTCAAATACTAAGATCTATGGTTGTGTAAAAATTTGACACTTCTCTCAAGGAAATGGTTCAATCCGAAATGTTGGAACCAGCCTTGAAATTTTTCATAGAGGAAGAATACAGAAAAAGAAACACAGTATCAAAATTTTAGCTGTCACTAAATTCATAGCTCACCAGGTGGCTGGAAAATTGTTCACCACTACCATAGTTGGAGCTGCACATGCACAACACAGCAGGCACATATCCTTGGTTGCTAACCCATTGGTAAACATGTAACACGGCATGATGCAACCGTAATTTGTAAAGCAAATTTTAGTTTTCATTGATAGTTTGTCTCTACAGTTGTTCACTGTTATGTAAAGCGAATTTTAGTTTTCATTGATAGTTTGTCTCTACAGTTGTTCACTGTTACTGTTCACTAGAATTCACAACCCGTTTATTATCCATAACAACTAGCAGTTCCCTTTGTGATATTACTAAGTGTTGATAACGAAGATGAAAATGAAATAGTTTTCTGTGTGTTTCTTTGTATATACTTGCTAATAGCATCTACCTCCATGCAAGTTCCATTGTTTCCCAGCAATGTGGAATCCAATAATGTTTTAAACCTTGCAAAGGTAAAATATGAAGAACATGGAATGCAATCAAAACCACCTACTTTTGAAGACCTACACATGTGTTTTTTATTTGTTAACTTCTTGGAAATTCATTTGAATGATGTACACATTTCATTAGAAATTGCATAAAGGTTAGAAGAAACAGGTAATAACTCTGACAGTTCCATAAATTTTGGTTCAAACAAAAATACAATACCTTCCAAGCCCACACGCCCAAAGAAAATATGTACAGTAACAGCCCTCAGCCCACATCTATGATATTTCTCAGTGGCGACCCCCTCCCCCCACACACACTTGAGTGTTTAAAGCTAATAACTTTCTCTTTTGTGTGACACAAAATCAAATATAGGAAACATAAAAGCAGTAAAGACAAGAGACAAGCAAGACAGTACATATTTCTTCAATCCTTGGGTCCCGGCATTTTCGTCTCTCTAATCTTGCTACAGCTTTACATGGTGTGCTTTCCTTTCTGCAAAATAATCTATTTCCTCATCGGAGTTCATTAAATGTTTTGCTACAAGAAAAATCAAAATGTCATTGTCTAATACTGAAAAAGCTGTTAATATGAATAGTACCCAAAACGCGTGTGGTTTCTTGATTTGATTACATCTGTTTTGTCACTGTCTGCTAGATGAAATGAAATGAAATATGTCTTTCTAATATTGCGGCAATTGCCAAATAAGCTAGACTGTTTTGGTACAAATAATCATTTTTATCTACCTCATTTACTTAAATAACATGACAGAGTATAATTCACAAAGTGCCAACATCAAGTACCTCTTAGGTTTAGTGCAAGTGAAAAGTTTTACATTAGGAAATAATGTCACATCTCATTCATACACGTTACTTTCTCAAGCATGAGACTGAAAAGTAGTAGTGGTGGTGGTGGTGGTGGTGGTGGTGGTGGTGGTAGTAGTAGTAGTAGTAGTAGTACAAAATTTTTATATAGATTTGGAATTGTCAAATTTTTCTATATAATTTGTGTGATTTCTCCATTTCATCTCCTTCTAACAAACAATCTTGTCATCACTAATTCTGTAATTATTCCTGCCACTATCAAAACTTATCCGGTGGTTAACTTCACTAACCTACTGCTTGCCATATTTTATCATCCAATGATAATTCTGGTATGGTATCTTGGGTAAATGTTTTTTTTTCCATTTGTCTGCCTTTTTGCAATTGAACATAAGCTCACTTGGTGTAAATCCATTTTATGTATGGGGAAAGTTGTTAACAACTTGCAAGAAAGGAGTGACACATTCAATCCACTTGGTATGTTTACGAGGTATACTGGTCCTCACAAACCTGTTGAATTCCATAAACACCCTTTCTATGGAGAGTACTTCGGGGTGAAATTTAGATACTAAAATGTTATTGATTCAGTTGGAATCTACAAACTCTTTCCATTTGCATCCCACAAAATATGAGGCATTTTCTGTTAACATGACTTCTGGTTTTCCTACTCTTGCAAAATAGTCCTCTTCAATTCGTCTTATAATTGAACAGGTTGTAACTTTATGTATAGCATACAGTTTTACGTATTTAGTGAAAATATCATACAGGCCTACTATATATTTTACTTCCCCTATACCACTGGGATAGGGTCCAGCCACATCTATCGATACCTTTTCTAGAGGTTTCTTAGCCACAATGGGATGTAGTTCTATCTGTTTGCAGATGTTAGAATGTTTTGCTTTCTGGCAAAGAATACACTTTCTTACCCCCTGTGGTACTCTTCGTCTAAGATTGGGGAAATAACAATATTTAGCTACTTTATCAGTGCCTTTTGCAGTGCCATAATGGCCCCAAGTATTGTGTGTGTATAAGATAAAATCATCTACATATTCCTCTGGCAAACACATGCGCCACTGTTCTGGTTTGGGAGGGTCCCTGTGGAACGAACACCTTTGTGAATATTAAAAAACCTTTTTAATTCTTCATCACCATTGTGTGTCAGTTTTGCTCTTACAATACTCCAGTGTGAGTTTTCCTGCTGTAATTGCTCGATTTATTTACACATGTGGACATAGTATGGTCGGAGCGTTTTGTCCTCCATCAACATAGCTCTCATTTCACCTTCCCGCTCTAAAAGATCATTGAATTCCTCTAAGCCTTGTGGTAACTGGGAAAGAGCATCAGCTATTATGTTTTGATTTCCTTTTATGTATACTATTTGAAAGTCGAATTCTTGAAGATACATACACCATCTGGCTGTTCGTCGGTGGAGCAACTTACAAGTTAACAAAAATAACAGGGAATGATGGTCATGGTACACTTTTGTGTGTTTACCCCAAAGGAAATATTCAAACTTTTTAAAGGACCAAATTACAGCCAAACCCTCTAACTCCATGGCTGAAGATGAGCATTCAGCTTTGGATAAGGTGCAACTGGTGAAGCTAATTACTTTAGGGATGAGATTTCATTCTTCTTCTACCATATGAAAAAGGCATGCACCCAGACCATGAGAAGATGCATCAGTGCATAAACAAAAATCTTTTTTCATGTATGGTTGAGATAAAATACAAGCTTTTAATAAGGCTCACTTAATGTTTTCAAAATCGGTCTGACATTGCTTGTCCCATGCTGTTTTTCCAGAGAAGATTGAGTGAAGCATCACTCTTCACTCTTCATAAGTTGGTTAGGGATGACTTTCCTGAAAAATGACACTAGGCCTAAGTATGCCTTTAATTGTTTCTTGTTTTGCAGAATAGGACAGTTCCTAATCGCATCAAGTTTTTTAGGATATGGCAGAATGCCTTCTGAAGAGAGTATGTCTCCTAAAAATTTTCCTTTTCTTGTCCGAAATTAGATTTCTTGAGATTTGCTGTTCCTCCATATTCAGAAAAATGGCTCAATACTTGTTCAATTAATCTTAAATCTTCTACGCAGGTGGATGTAGTGACTAAAAGGTTGTCCAAGTACACTGTTACCTTACTCAAAAGTTTCGCCCCTACCTCTGTGTCAAGCGCAGAGATAAATACACCTGCACTTAAATTCAATCCAAATGGTAATACTTGAAATTCAAATCTCCTGCCCCCACATACAAAAGCAGTATACTTCCAACTTCCTTCATGTAGTTTTATTTGACAGTATGAAGACTGGAGGTTGATTATAGTAAAAAATTTAACATTATGAAATTTCATAAGCTATTCCTCTAAATTATCTGGACATGTTCGGACTGGTACAATAATCTTATTAATGTTACATGCATCGAGGGCCAAGCACACCTTGCCATCTGGCTTACTCACAGCCAAGATAGTACTACAATAAGGGGAAAATGATGGTTGTATTATGTTCCATTCAAGCATCCTGTTAATCTCTTTTCTTACTGCTTCCCTCTTTGTCCATGGTATAGAGTATGAGGTAGAACAAAAAGTTTCATGCGGATACACTTCCATTTTGTATACAAAATCCTTAATAATACCTGGTATTTTTTCAAATACCTATACGTAAGCAAGTATCACAAGCCTAAGTTCCGCTTCCTGTTCCTTAGACAAGCACTTTTTGTTTCACTTACCTTTATGCTTATTGTGCCGATGTTTATTTCTTCTGCTGACAACTGTTTGTTACTGTATGTGTTGACAAACATATCTATGGAATTTACCAATTGAACTTCAAGGTCGTGAATAACTTCAGTTTTACATCTATTAGTACTTCCCCTGATCAGGTCTATTATAAATAATTGGATATTTACAGTGAAATGACATTGGCCTTTTCCTATATAAATTTGCACTTGGTATGTCCTAAATGTATCTACTATCAAAAAATTGGATCATACAGAAAACTGTCCTAATAGCACGGGAATTAAGGGTTGTATCTTGACTCCTTTCGATTTCTGGCCGGTGGTAGTTTGTCCCTTGCAACTTTGCACTGGCAGTGTAGGTATACATCCATGTTTCTTCATTTCTTGAAAAAATCCCTGTGACACCAAATTAGTCATAGCCTCAGTGTCAAGCACAATGGGTATATCAAGGTCAAATATTTTGGCTTTAATAGCTTGCACCTTGCTCTCTGTCATTACCTTGATACAGATCATCTCTCATATCATTACCGTGATTGTATCTGATGAATCAAGTCTTGATCAAGCTCGTTCCCCAACTCCCCTCCAAGGTCACAGAACGGGGGCCTACTGTGACCGGTTTAAGTTTTCCTGTATCATGGTGGCATCAGTCTCTAGATTAGGTGTAACTTCCACTGTGTTGACCCTTGGTGTTTGGTTACGCCAATTATTGTCCTGAGAGGCTCTCGACTGAAATTTTCTTTGCCTCTGTGTGATATTCGGCATATGTAAGTTACTTTGCTGGCCAAATTCTGCTGTCTGTGGGTTAATCAGTTGTCTGTTATGGTTTAGCATTTGCCAATCGATCAGTTGATTATTGCCGGTAGCTTGAGTCTGTACATATTCTACAGGCTGGCCATATGCTACTCACCCATTGCAATTGTGTTTCCTAAATTTTTTGCCATTTCTTTTATATTCACCTTTGTATTTACAGCTTTCTCCATTGCTGTTGTGATCACCGTTACCATTATCATAGGTCTGTGTGGGGTAAGGTTGCCATCTGTGTGGTACTATGAATCTGTTGTTTACTTGTTGGTCCATAAACCTCTGTGTCACTATCAGCTTATTAACAGGCCTCTGTTGTACTGGTCTCTCTTCTTATATGAAATCTATTGAGTCCAGTACAGATAGAAAGTATTTGGTGTCATGTTCCAGGATTGCAATGCGTTTTTCCCTAGTGTGGGCAGGAATACGGCTCTTTAAAATTTTCAGCACTTGTACTTTATATACATCTACTTCATATACTGGGTTTGTCCAGTATCTATTTGTATTCAAATATTTTTCAAAATAGCCCCTTAGGCTTCCCTACTTGCTGTTGAACAGAGTTGGGTTGAAGACCTCACGTCTGAGCCTCTCTTGTATGGCCTCGGACCAATACTTATCCAGAAATGCTCTCTCAAACTGTTCATAATAGTGATAACATTCCACCATGTCCATAGCCCATAGCAGAACATCACCCTATGTATCCAACAACAAATCTAATTTTCTGGGCTTCAGTCCAGATAAGAGGTAAAACATTTAAAAATGCTCAGATAAAGACCATAGGGTGTGCTCTTTTCCCTTCAGAAGTAAATATCGGGAATAGTCGATGCCTACGTAATCTCTCATTGCAAGTAATGTTGACAAACATGCCGTGCTGTCAGGGACATGTGTGTTTATGTTGACTTGTGGGGGGTAGCGCATGGCAACTGCACTTGCCCGACAGGTGCAACTGCTGGCAAGTGTTGTTGCATTGTGGAGCCTTTGATATTTTCCTTTGACAGGCTATCCCCATATTGTGGGTAACCAGCGAAGGTATCTAACTACTCTAAGAGCATAGGTTTGTTTACTGCCATATGTTGTTTTGTAATGTCAGTAGTTTTAGCAACACTGCCTCATAACCTTTACTCTGCTTCCTTTAAACCCGAGTCTATTTTAGCTATAAGTTGATTTTCCTTCTCTTTTAGAGCTTCTTCTACAGTATGTACATAAATTTTGCATTCTGACACTACCTCTTCAGCAAGGATGCTGTCCTTATCCAGCATCCCGGCTTCAGCTTTTTCAGTTATTTCCTTTACATCTGCACATAAGTTATCTCTGTGTTTTTTGGCAAATTCTGACTAAACTTAGCTGATCTACTCTTAGACTCAACTTGTGTATTTCTGAAGTTAGGTTTTTGCATACATCTTGCAGTTCGCTGACTGCATTCGTCATTTTTTTTACCAATGCATCCACTTGGAGTAGTGTCTCCTGAATTTGAGAATATGCTTCACTAAGGTTTTGTAACTCACATGCAAGTTGTTCCTGTTTATAGTCTACGCATGTTACCTTTTCCATTAATGTATTTATATTGCAGGACATGTCAGTAATTATTTCTTGCTTTAGTTGATTACCGAGCACTGTGAACTTACCAGATAATTCAGTGGTTATAGTTTTGCTCACCTCACTGAACTGTTGACTAACACTACTCTTGAAATCGTTAAATGACGGGTTTTGATGTGCAAACCATTGTGTTATTAGTTGCATGAGCTGTGTCAAAGTGTGTGCCTCACTAATATTTGCATTGCTTTTGTGAACTATTTCACGTGCTTGCATTCGCAACATCGTGAGCAAATAATTGAAAGAATTTTTGCTGTCACACGCTTCAGTTTCACTATTTGAGAAAATGTTTCCCGGTGAGCCCTGAGAAACTGTCTCATCGAGCATCATAAAAGTGGCATCATAACTAGTTATATTACCAGTGTCATCATTTTTTAATAATGGGACGCCAACCTGGTTGTTTTGGTAGCCATTGGCCAGCTCACAAGTTGGTGTGTTACCTCAACTGTTGTCAAGTTTGGATTTCCACAATCTTGGCATATTGCATTTTGCAACGAATTTTCAACAATGGCCATTTCCTTTGACTTCATTGTGAACAGTGTTTAACAAAATTATGAAAAGAAAAGAATTTTAAACATGAAATTTGTTAGTATCTGTACCTTTCAATTAAACCAGTTTTATGTGCGTTTTCATTAATGGGCCTAATTATTCTCTGATACAGTCCTATTGATACAGCCTAACAGAATTTGAAAGAATTATTTTGCACCTTAATGTAGACTTTAAACAGATCTTTGTCTTTTATAGAGAAATGCATTTTCCATGAAGGATATTAATTGGAAGGAAAAGAGATTATCTACTGCAAGGGAGACGATGCCAAGTACAGCCATATAAGCATACAGCATAGCAGCTTCCTACCTTAACTGCTGAAATCTGCATTCCCTGCATGTCTCATTTGTAGGCAGCATTTAATTTTTAATTTGCTTCTTCAAGTTGTTAATAGTTTCAATCTCACAGAGATGTAACAAATGCAGCAAAGGCCTTTTTAATTTCTTGAAACGATAAAATGGATCATTTGTCTGAAATTTTTTTTTTTTTTTTCTCAACAATTGAAAGGTCTGTTCATATTATGCTCGGTACCATCCTTTGAATGGTCTCCACTGGATAGGAGTGGGGGGACTAAAATTTTGGAAGAATGATTGAAAAAAATTGGGAGGTACACTTATCCTGAGTAAACTTTAACTGGCTCAAATATAGACAGACCTTCAATATTTAATACATATAGTCAGCATTTAACATTCATAAATTTACGTACATTATTTTCTTGTTACCGCTATTGTGCTTGGATATTGGTATGGAAAATACTGGTTCTGGATTACCCCTCCATGGGTCACATGAATTATTCTAGTTAGCTTCGAACCTCTTGATGCAGGACTCATGGTGCATCGCTGGTTTCATGATGGCCAGAGGTGGACCAATGCATTATTGACTTGCTCTAATTGTGAACTTATTCTCTTTAATAAATCATCTAATATTTCTGAAATTGTAATCATTTGTTTGTCTGCACATTTACATCACATCTACTGATTTCAATCTCATTCAGATAATTGCTTCATGGTGCATTTTTTTAAAATTTGTAATTTTATAAATGAAGCTATGTGAAGACAGTCATGAAATTAAAGAGAAATGCTATACCCTGGCTTAAAAAGTAGAGCTCCATGATGGCATATAAAGTAGTCATCCTTACACAATTTGCACAAACTGAAGATTAAAAGTAAAATGCTACAAGCCCAACCATCCTGGCAAGACACATCAAAACTATCTGAATTATGCAAGGGTTCCTGCTGGCCAACCAAATTAGCCCACAAGGCTGATATGTGGCATAGGAGAGTTTGCATTTACAAAGGTTGACACGATGAATAACAGATTGTATCATATGCGCAATGTTCGCACAAAAGAACACAGTAATGACAAATAAAAATGAATTAATATTTAATGTATACTTAACGCAATACCACAAGGGAATAATTATTAAAAAACCAGAGACTGAATCACCACTAATGAAATACAAGTGTATATACACACATCAAAAAAGTTTTGCATCACCCCGGTTCCCAGAACTCCTGAAGACAGACGTTGACTATGGATATTGTAATACAGACACAGTCCCTTTGATTGTTCAGAGATATCACTAAACCAGCCAAAAGATGTAAACAGCCATGCATGAGGAGCGCCTATTAGACAGAGTGGGTCCGACAGCCGAACAGTTCCCGCCATTCCGCCAGGAAGGAGGTACACTGCTTGTGTTGTCTGTAGTTCAACCATGCCTAGATGGTCAATAACGTGGTTTGATCACATCTGCATTGTTATTCTGTGCCAGGAAGGGCTCTCAACAAGGGAAGTGTCCAGGCGTCTCGGAGTGAACCAAAGCGTTGTTGTTCGGACATGGAGGAGACCCAGAGAGACTGCAACTTTCGAAGACATGCCTCACTCAGGCCGCCCAAGGGCTACTACTGTAGTGTATGACCATTACCTATGGATTATGGCTTGGAGGAACACTGACAGCAACGCCACCATGTTGAGTAATGCTTTTCCTGCAGCCACAGGATGTCATGTTACAACTCAAACCGTGCGCAATAGGCTGCATGATGCGCAACTTCATTCCCGACAACTATGATGAGGTCCATCTTAGTAACCATGACACCATGCAGCACAGTACAGATGGGCCCAACAACACACTGAATGGACCGCTCAGGATTGGCATCACCGATGAGTGTCACATATGCCTTCAATCAGACAATCGTCGGAGATGTGTTTAGAGGCAACTCGGTCAGGCTGGATACCTACATACACTGTCCAGGGAGTGCAGCAAGGTGGAGGTTCCCTGCTGTTTTGGGGTGGCATTATGTGGGGCCAATGTATGCCGCTGGTGGTCATGGAAGATGCCATAACGGCTGTATGATACATGAATGCCATCCTCCAACCGATAGTGCAACCATATCGGCAGCAAATTGGCGCGGCATTCATCTTCATGGATGACAATTTGCGCCCCCATCGTGCACATCTTGTGACTGACTTACTTCAGGATAACGACATCACTCGACTAGAGTGGCCAGCATGATCTCCAGACATGAACCCTATCGAAAATGCCTGGGATAGTATAAAAGGGCTATTTATGAATGGCATGCCCCACCAACCACTCTGAGGGATCTACACCGAACTGCCATTGAGTAGTGGGACAATATAGACCAAAAGTGTCTTGATGAACTTGTGGATAGTATGCCACAATGAATACAGGATTGCATCAATGCTAGAGGATGTGCTACTGGGTTTTAGAGGTACCAGTGTGTACAGCAATGTGGACCACCACCACTGAAGGTCGCGCTTTATGGTAGTACAACAAGCAACATCTGGTTGAGCAATAAAAGGGCCAAAATGATGTTTATGATGATCTCTATTCCAATTTTCTGTACAGGTTCCAGAACTCTCGGAACCAAGGTGATGCAAAATTTTTGTTGTTGTGTGTATAAAGCAAAATACCCAAACAGTCATAAGGCTATAAATAGCAGGCATTACAATGTTATTTTTCATAAAATTTAACAATGAAAGGTAAAAATATCTTTCAAAATTAGATGACAGCTGATGATGATAGGCACCACCTTGCATAAAACAGGATTCGTTTTGCTATCACCCTTACAGGAAAGTGTCGCTAGATGGCTGTTGGCTGCAACGTACTCACAGTCCAGGCCAGAAGATGTGCAGTTGTAGATTAGTAATGACTAAATTCTTTACAACATTTCACCAAAAACACTAAAAAAATAGTTCTGGCTGAACTCCATTTGCTCATTCAAAACCTTATCAGCAGCGTTGTACATACTGGAATAAATTTCCAATTCTTTGAGCAAATCAAGTTTTCTTCCGTTTGGAGCACAATGTAATATTTCTAGCCATTGATCAACATCCTGCACCGTATGTCTTCCAGTGCTAATGTGTAAACCAAAAGCTGTTTTATTTTGAGAATAGTTACGCTTCCTAAAACGATATCAAAAAAGCAGCCAATCCGGTCTGCATAATAGCCGGCACAGTCACTGCAACTGAACACCTGGTTTATGGAACTTATTGAGCTTTGGGCCCATCTGGTGTCACACAACTTAGTAGTTTGTATACCAGTCCCAACAACTGTCTTGCAGAAGCATCGCTCAGTTTTTTATGACACATAACCATTATACACCGAAGTGTAAAAGAAATTGGTATAGTCATGTGTATTCAAATACAGAGATATGTAAACAGGCAGAATAAGGTCCTGTGGTCAGCAATGCCTATGTAAGACAAGAAGTGTTTGGTGTAGTTGTTAGATTGGTTACTAGTGCTACGACAGCTTATCAAGATTTAAGTGAGTTGAACACAGTGTTATAGTCAGCACATGACTGATGGGACACAGCATCTCTGAGGTAGGGATGAAGTGGGGATTTTCCCATACAACCATTTCACAAGTGTACCGTGAATATCAGGAATCCAGTAAAACATCAAATCTCCAGCTGTGTTCGGAAAAAGATCCTGCAAGAATGGGACCATTGACAACTGAGGAAAACTGTTCATTGTGACAGAAGTGCAGTCCTTCTGGGAATTGCTGCACATTTCAGTGCTGGGCCATCGACAAGTGTCAGCATGCAAACCATTCAATGACACATCACCCATATGAGCTTTTGGAGCCAGAGGCCCACACGTGTTCCCTTGATGACTGCACAACACAAAGCTTTACACCTCACCTGGGCTCATCAACACTGACATTGAACTGTCGATGACTGGAAATGTGTTGCCTGGTTGGACACATCACGTTTCAAATTGTATCAAGCGGTTGGACGTGTATGGGTATGGAGACAACCTCATGAATCCATGGACCCTGCACGGCAGCAGGGGACTGTTCAAGCTCATGGAGGCTCTGTAATGGTGTGGGGCATGTGCAGTTGGAATGATATGGGACACCTGATATGTCTAGACATGACTCTGACAGGTGACACATATGTAAGCATCCTGTCTGATCACCTGCACTCATTCACGTCCATTGTGCATTCCGACAGACTTGGGAAATTCCAGCAGGACAAAGCAACACCCCACACATCCAGAATTGCAAAAGAGTGGCTCCAGGAACACTCTTATGAGTGTAAACACTTCTGCTGGACACCAACTCCCCAGACACGAACATTAATGAGCATATCTGGGATGCCTTGCAATGTGCCGTTCAGAAGAGATATCCACCCCGTATATTCTTACGGATTTATGTGAGAGCCCTGCAGGATTCATGGTGTCAGTTCCCTCCAGCACTACTTCAGACATTAGTCGAGTCCATGCCACGTCATGTTGCAGCACTTCTGTGTGCTCACTGGGGCCCTACACCATATTAGGCAGGTGTACCAGTTTCTTTGGCTCTTCAGTGTAGTTCATAGCCATAAATTTAACTTTACTTTGTTATTGACTTTAGAGAAGTTCTTATTGTGACCTGACATTTTTTGTCTTTTTATCTTACTGAACAATTCACGATGTCAGATGTTTTATAGCCATTGGCCACTGAAATTTTCTTAAGGATGGCAATTTCTTTATCCACATTGTTGTAAAGGAAGCCACAATAGACAATGAATCATGGACTGGAATGAAGACATTTTATACCACTGTCTGTGACAAGTGGCATTAATAATTACATCAGTAAGTTTCCTGTAGATACCAAATATCTACAGGAAACTTACTGATGTAATTATTAATGCCACTTCCTGTAGATACCAAATATCTCGAACTATCAGCTTAATAAGTCACAGCTGCAAAATACTAACACGAATTCTTTACAGACGAATGGAAAAACTAGTAGAAGCCAACCTCGGGGAAGATCAGTTTGGATTCCGTAGAAACACTGGAACACGTGAGGCAATACTGACCTTACGACTTATCTTAGAAGAAAGATTAAGGAAAGGCAAACCTACGTTTCTAGCATTTGTAGACTTAGAGAAAGCTTTTGACAATGTTGACTGGAATACTCTCTTTCAAATTCTGAAGGTGGCAGGGGTAAAATACAGGGAGCGAAAGGCTATTTACAATTTGTACAGAAACCAGATGGCAGTTATAAGAGTCGAGGGACATGAAAGGGAAGCAGTGGTTGGGAAGGGAGTAAGACAGGGTTGTAGCCTCTCCCCGATGTTATTCAATCTGTATATTGAGCAAGCAGTAAAGGAAACAAAAGAAAAATTCGGGGTAGGTATTAAAATTCATGGAGAAGAAATAAAAACTTTGAGGTTCGCCGATGACATTGTAATTCTGTCAGAGACAGCAAAGGACTTGGAAGAGCAGTTGAATGGAATGGACAGTGTCTTGAAAGGAGGATATAAGATGAACATCAACAAAAGCAAAACAAGGATAATGGAATGTAGTCGAATTAAGTCGGGTGATGCTGAGGGAATTAGATTAGGAAATGAGGCACTTAAAGTAGTAAAGGAGTTTTGCTATTTGGGGAGCAAAATAACTGATGATGGTCGAAGTAGAGAGGATATAAAATGTAGGCTGGCAATGGCAAGGAAAGCGTTTCTGAAGAAGAGAAATTTGTTAACATCCAGTATTGATTTAAGTGTCAGGAAGTCATTTCTGAAAGTATTCGTATGGAGTGTAGCCATGTATGGAAGTGAAACATGGACGATAAATAGTTTGGACAAGAAGAGAATAGAAGCTTTCGAAATGTGGTGCTACAGAAGAATGCTGAAGATTAGATGGGTAGATCACATAACTAATGAGGAAGTATTGAATAGGATTGGGGAGAAGAGAAGTTTGTGGCACAACTTGACCAGAAGAAGGGATCGGTTGGTAGGACATGTTCTGAGGCATCAAGGGATCACCAATTTAGTATTGGAGGGCAGCGTGGAGGGTAAAAATCGTAGAGGGAGACCAAGAGATGAATACACTAAGCAGATTCTTGAAGGATGTAGGTTGCAGTAGGTACTGGGAGATGAAAAAGCTTGCACAGGATAGAGTGGCATGGAGAGCTGCATCAAACCAGTCTCAGGACTGAAGACCACAACAACAACAACAACAACAACCAAATATCTGCTTGTTGTTTTGCCTGGTAATAGTATATTCTAAGTAACTGACTGCACACTCCTGTTTTGTTTAAAATGTGAAATTGATTTTTGGACATATAGTATTAATTAATGATACAGAGTTATTAATATTAGCCTTGTTCCCATTAACCAGCAGGAGCCCTTCCATATCTCAGTTAGTTTTGAAGTGTCTTGCTAGGTTGATTGGCAGTTTACTTTTAGTCTTCAGTTTCTGCACATTTTATAAGGATGATTATTTAATACATTCTGCTGGATCATTCCTTTTAAAGCTTGGGGACGGTATTTCTCTCTAATGTTACATATACACTGTTGTACTCTATGTTCACAATGAAGGGACAGCTGACAATTTTTGTTACCATTGCGTATACTCTTCTCTCTATATTACATGCTGCACAGTTGCAAAAATGAGCAATTGATGCAATTTTTACTAATGTTAGTTTTGTGTTCCATGGATCTTTTTCATAATAAATCATAATGATGTGGATGAATCATTTTACATTACAATGAAAATTAATCTGTGAGTATGGTTACATCCTGAAATTTTATGAGTTCTTTTTTCAATTTTTTATTTCATTTTATTTATTTCAGTATACAGATGTGAGATAGTAATTCTTACTTACCACCTTTTACATGTTACAATAATACTGATTCTTCTATGAAATAGGAGTTGTCAAGGAGAAACTTTTTTCAGTTTATTTTCAAATTCTACTTTGGTGTCTATCAGGCATTTTATATCCCTAGGTAAGTGATCAACAAATTTTGTTTGAGCATTGTGCACTCATTTTAGTGCCAACGACAACCTTAATGAGGATTGATTAACACCATTTTTCCTTCTAGTATTGTAATTATGCACATCATTGTTCTTTTTCAAATGGAGTGGATTATTTACAACAAACTTCATGAAAAAATAAATGAGGCACTTGGGGCTGGATAATGGTAAACCACATTAAGTAAATTTTACATGAGAGACATTTGAAAGTTCAGAAAATTTATCAAATCAGGTGTTGAACATAAGAGACATGTTTATTGCATTATGAGATACTACATACATTAAGGTATTTCTCTCATATGAAATAGGACACTTTTTTTAATTACTGCACTTAATGGAAAAACAATATTAAGTATAGGGAATACATATAATTTTTTGGCTTATCATTGTATACCACCAAAGTTTGAGTGTCAACATTTGGATTCACTGATCACAATTCTTGTCACTCTCAGTATAATCTAAGACACTGTCATCAATTACTTCTGGTTCATTAACTTGCTCTGTGACTTGGTAGTGTGTCAGGGATAAATTATATCCACGATGCACCACAGATGTATAGGGAAGCAGGTCCATGAGGTCAGATAGTTTCTTATGCTGTATCGTAATAGGTCTACGATATTTTGATGTTAAGGTCATAATAAGTAAGTGGGTAAGCTTCATACATGCTCGAGATCATCTTCTGTCACTTCAGCTGGATATCTCTGGTGATTTTTATGGTACCCCATTTGATCTTTCTTTAAAAACTCTTTACCACAACCTAGTTGCTATAAGATGTTTGCACTCTTCCTCTTGATCTGTGTAGTCCACGAACAGAGAGATATGCCTTCTTACAGACACTGATGACTTCGCCTTGAATCTTAATAGAGTACGTACCAATTATCTTTCGAAAAGGCTGCTCTTTTTTCCTTTTTCTCGGGTATGAGCATTTTAGAGGTGCCATTGAGACACATGAAAAGATGTACAATAGTTGTTTTGTGCATCAAAATTCCCTACATCCCAGAAGTCATGGAATATCATGGAAGTTGCTTCTATCTTTGTCATGCATTTCCAATGGCAGTCACATGGAGGTTCCATTTCTCTGGCGGCTACTTTTCTTTTGGTTGGATCACTCGTATACTCTTGATGCTTAAAAATAAAAATGGTGTTGATGTTGCAACTTGTTTATGAAAAAATTGCGTTACTTACAATAATATTATTCTCTTCTGGATCTCCAAAATAACAATAATAATAATTGGTATTATCTAAGTAAAATTATATCATTTTTCTAATATTCTTTGATTCTGTTTAATAGCTATGTTTTAGTATATACTAGATTACACTGGTTTTTATGTTTAGTGCTTTTACACGACTCTGGTGTCCACTGTCGCCATCAACACCTTCCATCCTTAGCAGGGGAGATGGGCACCTCTCTAACTACAGGTGTGAAGCCTCCCTCCTTACGGAAGACAAAAAGAATGCAAAAGTTGCTAATAGTATGATCCTATGTATCTACACTGAACAATACTGAAATTTAACAGCTGTATAGTGGCAACCTACAGTAACCCCTACAACAATACAGAAATTTAACAGTTTTATAAAGACAAGCCACAACAAACCCTACAGCAGGCACCTAGTGATACCCATCGCAAGTATGACAATCATTTATGTTTAATGGCCTCTATGTAAGTATCTTAGCAAGTGTCCCGCAGTTCACGGTGCCACTGCCATGATAACGCGCTTTGCCACATGATATAATATGGAATGCCACATAATTACAGTTTGTGATGCTTACCTCTGATGTTGATGAGATATCACATGTATCTGGCTGATAATCCACATCTGCAACACTGTCAGACCATGAAGATTCACTCTCAAAATCATGTGCTCCACTATCAGTTCCACAATGTATTTCCTGATCCAAACAAGTCACCGTCTTGGCTGTGAGTTACCATACTAAAGCAAAAATATGGTGTGCTGTGTCTTGGCACAATACAAAACAACAAGTGTGTGCTGCCATCTCTTGATTTATTCAAATACTACTCCACCAGTGGCTTGACATCTCTAGCAAATACAAAAAATGTAAAAATGTCCATTTTGCTCATTTTGTGGCTTACCATTATCTAGCCCAGAGCACCTCAAATATACTGTGAAGCAGGGGTGAAAGTGCCACACTCCTTAAACAGATGTCTCCAAGATGATTGTGGGTGAACACCACATATTATTCTTGCACCACATTTTTGAACAACTGGCATTTTTCCTTCTTTATTACCTGCATATTCCCAGATTATGGTATGGGGTTGATATTACAAGCACTACACTTTAACTTGATGTTTTTTATCATTTGATAGTTACGTAGGATTTGTCTTTTACATATGGCACATTGCCAGTTAAATATATAACACACCTTTCCTCCTCCTGTAATTGTAACTTCATCTCCTGTTATTTTCATTATTTTAAAATTACTTGGGTTTAGGTATATGCTTTTTAAGACTTTTGGTCTTAAATTTTTTCATTAGGTTTACAAACTGGCTCGCTCACAATGAATCTTTTAATTACATACTGTCACAGTCTTGTTGGCTCATAATACAAATGCATATTATTACATGCCTCAAGCTAATGATGATGCTTTTTAATGCACATTCAACTCTTGTTGTATGATTTCAATAATGGATGGATGTATTGATAGTATTAAAGGGACAATACCACATGGTCATCAGTCCCTTAATTATTTTCGTGTCAAGGTAGGAACAGTTTCCAGAGAGGAAGGGCACAAAAGATAAATCACAGAGGACTCGACTGTACCTGAAAATGAGGAAAACCAAGGACAGAAACAAGTAGAAGTGAGAGAGGGGCAAAAGGTTGAAGGTTGAAGAGTTGCCCCACCCAGAAAGCAGCTAGAGGCCCTGGGACACATTATGCGACTGGAGACACATTCTCTGGATTCAACCTGTGCTTTCACATCCTCTGTTAGACACAAGAAAACTAGCTACACAGACAAGATAAAATCTCAGGAAAGAGAACAATGATGAGTCTGTCATCCAAAAACAAATGTAAAAGAATAAGAAGAATTAAAATTGTGGGAAGGGCAGCAGCCAGGCCAGACCACCGAATGAGGGCAACCAATGGCCCCTTGAGTCAGAGCAGGTGATGGGGCACTCCTCCAATGCCTCATGTGGCAGACAAGGCTAATGTTCCCTATGTCACAGAGAGGAGTAAAATCCATTTTCACAGGTAAAACATAAAACCAAATCAGCTGCTTTGATGTCGTCTACTAGCATCAGGGGGAGCGTGTCAGCAACTTTAAGGTTTCCCAATAAGGTGGCAAAATTAAGGCAGTCCAGTAGAATATGGGCCACTGTGAGATGGGTACCAGACTCACAGTGGGGCGGATCCTCACATCAATGTATATGGTTGTGGGTCACCCAAGTGCGGCCAATGCGAAGCCAACAGATTCCCTACAAGAAGCACAAAGGGAAGATTGCCTCATGGCAGTGGTCTCCTTTATGGTTTGCAGTTTATTGAGAGAAACCAGGTCATACCATCAGCATTCCAAGTCTCCACAACTGTCAGCATAAAGTCAACTGAGGTCCAGTTCTGGTACCCCCATCTCCAAAGTCATCGTCCTGTTAGCCAACTTGGCTAGTTGATCAGCATGTTTATTCCCTGGGATCCCAATGTGACCAGGGGTCCATATGAATATCACCACCTGTTCAGCACTGTGAAGTTCGTACAGGAGATTCTGGTTAGTCACAAACAATGGGGGTCAAGGGTAACACTGCTCGACAGCCTAAAGTTTGATCGATACTGGGTCGGACTGTAAAATACTCTGGATAAAGCTGTCAATCAGACAAGGAGTGACCATTGTATTATGATGTTTTTATAGACCAACAGCATCCACAACAAATGTCAGGGAAAGTCTTGAGAACACAGGAAATAAATATCCAAATTATCCATTAGTTATAGGTGGAGACACTAATCTGGTGTCCATAGACTGGGAAAATTACATAATAATCACAGGGGGCACAAGCAAAGAGGTGTGTGAAGTTGTTCTAGGAGTGCTCTCAACATACAACCTTGAGCAATTGGTTAGAAAACCAACTCAAGATGGGAACATACTAGATATCTTGGCAAAAAATAGACCTGATCTTTTTGAGGAAGTTAATCTAGAAGAAAGTATTAGTGACCATAATGTCATTGTGGCTTCTATGTCAGTGGAAGCTGCAAAAAAAATCAAAGAAACAGTGTAGAGTTTTCTTGTTTGGGAAGGCAAATAAAAGTGTCATTAATGAATATCTTCATAGTCAGCTCCAAGCATTCACCACAGGACACAAAGATATTGAGCATCTTTGATCGGAATTTAAAGGTACTGTCCACTACATGCTAGAGAAATATGTGCCTAGCAAAAATATAGCGGAGGGAAAGGGTTCATCTTGGTTCAACAAACATATTAGGAAGTTGCTGAGAAAGCAGAGAATTTTGCACAGTCATTTTAAACGTAGTCACTGCCCTGCTGACAAACAGAAATTATGTGAAATGAAAGCATCTCTCAAAAGGTCAATGAGAGATTCTTTTAATGAATTTGAAAGCAATATTTTATCTGCAGATTTTAAAAATAAGCCCAAAAAATTTTGGTCATACATAAAATCTATGAATGCTACAAATAATTCCATATATTCTCTTGCTGACAGTGTGGGTAATGAACGGACGGTGATAAACAGAAGGTCGAAATTCTAAATCTAGCTTTCAAAAACTCGTTTACGGTAGAGGACTGCAGCATCATTCCCCCTTTCAATTATTTAACAAATGCAAGGATGGCTGACATAGTGTTTAGTGTATTTGGGATTGTAAAACAGTTAATATCCGTAGTTGCCAGGAAGGCATCTGGCCCAGACAGTATGTTGACTATGCTACAAATATAGCACCATTCTTATCCATCATCTACCAAAGATCACTGGAAGAGCGGAAAGTTCCATGGAGCTGGAAGAATGCCCAGCTCATAGCAATCTATAAAAATGGTAGAAAATCGGATGCACATAATTACCGGCCAATTTCACTGACATCGATTTGTTGTAGAATTATGGAACATATTTTGTGTTCAGACATAATGACCTTTCTAGACTCTGAGAAGCTCATCTGCAGAAACCAGCACAGTTTTAGGAAACAGCAGTCATGTGAGACACAGTTGGCCCTCCTTGTGCATGATATACAAAAGACTCTAGATACCAGCTCCCTAGTTGATGCCATATTCCTCGACTTTCAAAAGGCGTTTGACTCTGTTCTGCACTGTCACTTGCTCCAAAAAGTGTGTGCTTACGGTCTATCCGATGACATACACGGTTGGATAGAAAGTTTTTTTAACAGGCAGATAGCAGTATGTCGTCCTGAATGGGGAGATGTCAACAGAAACAAGATTAACATCAGGTGTGCCTCAGGGCAGCGTAATAGGTCCGCTGCTTTTTACAATTTACATAAACGATCTGGTTGATTGTATTGACAGCGGCATTAGACTGTTTGCCGATGATGCTGTAGTCTACAGGAAAGTAGTATCACACGAAAGTTGTAAACAAATCAATGAGGATTTGCAGAAAATAAATGCGTGGTATAATGACTGGCAGTTATCTCTCAATATTAGTAAGTGGAACCTACTGCATATAACAAAGCAAAAATCCCCATTAATGTACGAGTACAAAATAAATGTCCAGTCTTTGGAAGCGGTAACATCCGTCAAATATCTGGGTGTGACTATTTGAAATGATCTCAAATGGAATGATCAGATTACACAAGTAACGGGTAAGGCGAACTCTAGATTGCGGTTTATAGGTAGAATCCTGAAGCAATGCAGTCCTTCAACAAAGGAAATTGCTTACAATACTTTCGTTCGTCTGTATGGGAACCTTACCAGTTGGTTCAGAGTAAAGATATTGAGAAGGTCCAAAGAAGAGCAGCAAGATTCTAGACTGGTACAGTTAGCCATCTCGAAAGCGTTACATATCTCATAGAAAGTTTGACACACTTGCAGATAGATGACGCGCTAAATGGAAGGGGCTGCTCACTAAATTCCAAAATCCAATCTTCACCGAGGATGGAGAGCATATATTATTACCACCAACTTTCATATCGTGCAATGATCACCATTCAAAGATAAGGGAAATTAGTGCTTGTAATGAGGCGTTCAGATAGTCATTTTTCCCTTGTGCAATCCGCAAGTGGAACAGAGGGGGAGGGGAATATGACTTTGGTGTGTGAATAGTGCCCTCTGCCACACACTGCTTGGTGGCTAGCAGAGTATATATGTATATGTAGATTACTTAAGGAATCACTGACAATTAAGAATAACTCAACAGTCCAAGAGTGAAGGTGGCTGACATCTCGAGCAATGGCCATTAATTCTGGAGTGAATACATTGCATCCATTCACCAGGAAGCATAGTTCAATGCATGTTGCATGAATGTAAGCAAAACTGGTTCGTTCATCAATCATGTCAGTGTATACCATGCCAGAATCCAGAAATGTTTTAAAATTTCCAAGAACAGGCGGTGAAAAACCATAAGGTCTATTGAGTATTTCAGTTCAAAGGAGATGTTGAGGCAGATCCGAGACAAGATGCACACCATGGGGGTGCTCGTGATTTCTCCCTGACAAGAGGCAACAACATGGGAAGGTGGAGCTCAGAATCGATACTCTACATGTGAACTGCGATCATGACTCCACTCCAGACCGTGTCTCTGTTGTGGCAGGTAGATCTCCATACCAGGAAAAAAGACACAGTAGTTTGGATGCTCATAGGAGCAACAAATGTGTATTGCATAGCTGAGCAGCAGTTGTTGGCACTTGATCTGTTGGAGATGAATGCCAGACTCCACGAGTAGGCTGTTCACAGGGCTGGTCTGAAAGGCATCTGTCACAAGTCAGATCCCACAATGGTGTATGGAGTTCAGTGTTTGCAATGCTGAAAGTGATGCTGAGGCATATGTCAGGCTACGCCATATGTCAGGCTACCAGTCAGAGCTTTGTAGAGCCACAAAAATGTAGAGCTCTGTATCCTAGCTGGTGTTACTGAGACATTAAAGAGTATTAAGGCATGGCCAGCACACTCACTTCAGTTGGCAAAGATAGGGAAGCCACGTCAACTGGGCATCGGCAACCAATCCCACAAAACTATAAGACCCCACCGCACTGAGAATTTGGTCTTCGAGAATTTGATCTGCTTGGGGACGTACAGTACGATGGTGAGAGAAGTGCATGACCCACATCTTGGCACCAGGAAACTGGAAGACATGGTTGAGAGCCCACAGCTGTGTCTTTCCCAAGGGACCTTACAGTCAGTGTTCAGCAATACTTAGAGTTGAGGAGCAACAGTAAATTCAAAAGTTGTCAGGGAGGGTAACACAGTAGACGGCACAGGTGAAGCTAGACACTAGATAAATGGGCATACTCACTACAGAGCCCTGTGGGACCCCATTGTCATGTAGATGGGAAGTACTGCGAGAAGCACCAACTTGAACCCAGAATGTACGGCTAGACAAGAAGTTGTGGACAAAAATTGGGATCTGGCCACAGAGATCCCACTCATGGTGGGTAAATGAGAATGCACTGAAGCCTTGTGGGTGACAAACTGTACGCAAGTTGAAAAAGCCAGCGATAAAATGTTGACACTGGGCAAAAGCTGAATGAATAGCAGACTCCAGGCAGACCAAACTGTCAGCAATAGAAAGGTCTTGGTGAAAATCGCCCTGAAATGGAGCAAAAAGACATTAAGATACAAGGTACAAACACAGTTATCGGCTCGCCATACATTCAAGAAACTTGGAGAGAATGTTAGTGAGGCCAGTTGGGTCATAACTGTCCATCCCAAGGGGGTGTTCATGTAGTTTAGTAATGGGATATCACAGTTTCTCACCATTGAGACGGTAATCTACCCCATTCGAGAAACAATTGAAAATGACAAGTATGTGATATTGCCAATCCACTGATAACGTTTTTCAGCACTAAGCTGTGTATATGGTCTGGCCCTGGAGCCGTGTTGGGGCAAAAGGCTAGGGCAATGAGAAATTCCCACTCACATAGCATTATAATGTTCCAGGTGATGTGCAGTAAATGTTGAAGGAAATTGCTCTACACACTGTTTGAGGACACAAAATGCACACTGGTGACTTTCAGATGTAGAGGCTCAAGCATAAGTAAAAGAAAAATGTTTGGTTGGTTGGTTGATTTGGGGGAGGGGACCAAACAGCGAGCTCATCAGCCCTTGATCTAGGATGGCAGAAATCAAGGAAAGAACAACACAAACAGCAAAGTCCAGTCAAGGGGAAGGGACAACATGCAAACAAGGAGGGAAAAGGAATGTCAGGGCAGCAAGAAGAGGAAGGAACAGGATGGGAGTAGATGGAAAGGAGGAGAGCAGGGGTGCCCCAGAAATGCTACACATGATGGGGCACCAGCACCACCACCAACAACCCGAACCGTCACCCACACCATACAATTATCATGATACAACTGGGGCAACACTAGGGGAAGAAGATGCAAGAAAATGTGAAACAAAACAGCACAACAGACTAGATAAAATGTAGGGAAAAGGTGGAAAAAACCTGGTCAATATGGAGTACGGTCAAGGCCTCCATAACCAATGCCTATACTAACTGAGGGATTCACATTCCAGAGGGATATTCAATAACTTACACCCGAGAGTACAAACCACTTTCATGAAGAGCACTGAGGATAGAAGTAACCATGTGAGGGTCGTCCGCTAACATCTAAGACAAGGAAGGTGGGAGGTCATATTTAGTGCAAAAGTTCAAAATTCAAGGAAATCCAGCAAAACGTGTATCACTGTCAGGGGAGCCCCACAATTACAAAGTGGGAGCAGCTCATTGCAGAGTAAAAAACCTTAGTTCAACATAGCACGGCCAATACAAGGGTGACAGAGGATGACTGGAAGAGGCAGAGAAAAGAACACCATGTGGTGGGTGTCTCCTTGATTGTGGAAAGTTTATTAGACAGGGGGATAGCCTCCCACCTGTCTGTCCACGACTCAGCAAAAACGAATTTGACATAAAGCAGCAAATCTGCCCGGGAGGGGACACACATGGAGAACAGTAGGTAGATGACCACCCTGCCTCCTCCCCTCCCCCCAGCCAGACAATCAGGAAGTTCATTACCTGGGATACGAACATGACCAGGAGCCCAAAGGAAACCGATTGAACAAGCAGCACGGCCAATACCAGTGACTAGGTCGTGGAGGGCAGAGATGAAGGGGTGGCAATAGCCTGAAGGCCACTCGTTGGGTCTGTACATAACAAAACTCATGTGAGGAAGGACTGTTTAATACGGCAGAGGGCCTGATGGGTGGCTAACAGTTCCATAGGAAACAGCCCACACATGGGACACAAGTGATGGTGTCCCGTGCCAACAGAAGGCATTGAGGTATATCCCGTATGACAGGTGGATTTAGAGCCATCAGTGTAAAACACAATGGCGCCCTAAAACTCCCGTAAGAGTATTCAGAACAAACAACAGAACATCATTGGAGCGATGGAGCCTTTTGGATCCCAGAAGAGATCCACCCAAATCCGGGGCAGAGGAATTAACCTATGGGGGTTGGTCAAGAGAGAACATTTGGAAGAGAACAAGGAGGGGAGATGGAAGTGACGGTGGAGAGCAGCAAGGCAGAAACCATCTGATAGACCCACCTGGGGGTGGGTGATGGCCTGAAGCTGTGAAAAGAATAGAATATGAAGGGTGAGCAGGAGACAACTGGATAGAAACCAAAAGCTGGGACTGCCAAACTGAAAGGGGAGGGACCCAAGCGTCAATCAGAAGACAGAGCTAGTGTGAAAGGCAACGATGGCTACGCAGATACCAAAGTGGTGAACCGGGTCCAAGAGGAGCAGTGTGGAAGGAGCAGCTGACCCATAAACTTGACAACCATAGTCCAGATGAGATGGAACTAATGTCCGGTAAAAACAGAGAAGGTTCGAATGATCCATGATAAAAGAGGTGTGGGCAAGGAAGTGGAGAACACTGACTTTCCGAAAACAGCCAACCTTCAGATGATACCTATGGAGCAGCTAAGTAAGATTGTTACCAAACAAGAAGACCCAAGAAATGGAACTGGGGGACCTTGGTTAGGTGTTGGGCACTGAGATAGAGCTCCGGATCAGAATGGACTGTAGTACAGCAACAGAAATTCACCACCCTGACTTAAGGGGAGAGAATTGAAAACTATGTCAGACTTTCCATATAGAAGCGGATCAGATGGCACCCTAGAACTGTCATTCTGCAATGGGCACCGAGTAGGAGGTAGTCCAAATACAGAAATCATCCACATACAAAGCAGGTGTGACCAATGGTCCAACAGTGGCTACAAGTCCATTAACGGTGACAAGAAAAAGGGTGTTTAATATAGAGCCCTGTGGAATGCCATACTCCTGGGTCCATGGAAAGCTAAGAACAGGACCAAACCACACTCTGAATGACTGATATGACAGAAACTCGTGAATGAAAATCAGAGGGGGTCCCGAAGACCACACTCTGAGCATAAGGAGCACGCCATGGTGCCAAGCTGTGTTGTAGCCCTTATGAAGGTCACATGATAAGACAGTGGCACTGAGAAAAGGCCTGCCAAACTGCAGTTTCTAAGGGAGAAGAAAACAGCAACAAGATAGTGGTGCTCAGAAAAGGCCTGCCAAACTGCAGTTTCCAATGGAAGCAGTTGATTGATTGGAGACTGTCTCACCTGAACGCTGCACTGGTAAGCAGATAAAAGGAACCAAGATTCGAGGACCCAACTGAGCCGACAAGCCACCAACTATTCTAGTAACTTTAGGGGACACTGGTCAAGCTGACTGATCATTAACTATCAAGGGATGACAGATACTTGGCAGACCTAAGGACAGGAACAGCAATACTGTTCCTCCACTGAGAAGGGAAAGTGCCTTGATGCCAGACATGGTTAAACACCTGGAGAAGATATTGTCATTGTGGAGCATTGAGATGTTGAAGCAATTGGTTATGGATGGAATCAGGGACAGGAGCTGAATCGTGGAAAGAAGAGAGGGCCAGAGGAAGCACTCATTCAGTAAAACGTCCACTGCGGAATTTTGGCTGATGAGGGGTAAGATATAAGGGGGGCGCATGAGCCTGATGTTTCCAGAGGAGGAAGGCAGCTGGATAGGAGGCTGATGATGATGCCATCGCAAAATGGGTCGCAAGGTATTCCACAAGAACTGATCGATCTGTACAAGGTCACCTGGAAGGGCAAGGCCTGGAATGGAAGCTGCCACTGACAACCATACAGGGTGCGGAGTGTAGCCCACATGCATGATGAAGGGACATACGAGCCTAGAGATGAGACAAAGTGCTCCCAATGCACCTGTTGTTCTATTTAATTAAGTAATGGGGTTTGGTGGGAAGATGTTTAAAGGTAATAAGACAACAGGAGGATGAGTGCCACTTAAGATATTGCAAGGTGCAACACCGATCACAGATAGCACTGACAATGACCGTACTTCACCAAGGAACTGGTTGATGGTGAACGAGGCCTGTAAAGTGGGGCACGTCAAAACCACCAGTGTAGATTATCTTATTGGATAACTCACAGATGACTTCATCAATGCAACCTGATAACCAGGGTGGAAAAATGATCTGGGAGGTATAGAGGCCAATCAGCATGATGGAAAGCCTAATGGGGTAACCTGGGCTTCAGGACGCTAGAAGGGAGCAAGGGAATCAATGGAAAATGATCATTATCACAGAGGTTATTGTTTGGCAACCACTGTATGGAAGGAAGAAGGGGACGGGAAGAGATCAAAAGATCAATGACAGAGAAAGTGTCATGTGTGAAACTATAATGATTATGGGAACCATCATTAAGAAGGCACAGGTCATCGTCCGTTAGAAAATGGTCAATGAGGAGCACCGGACTAGGTGAAAAAGTGCTGCTCCACAAAGGGTGGTGGGCATTTAATTCTCCAAGGAGGAGGAAGGGAAGGGGGAGATGCCGAAGGAAGGCAGTTAGGCCAGCAGATGTAGGTGGTCTGTCAGGAGGGAGATAAGAGACTGCAAACCATGACCACAGAGTCCAAGTGGACCCAGATGGTAACTGCTTCCAATGAGGTACGGAGAAGGATCCACGTACAAACAATATCCATACAGACCAATGCACAGACACCACTGGAAACCGTCAAAGGACTGACCCAGTAGCAACAAAGCCCAAAACCCATGAAGGGTCAGTAAGTGATCATCATCAGTAAAATTAAATTTCTCAAAAATGACACAAGCTGCTGAGTAAAAGAAAATATGAGATTGCGACTCTGGGAGGTGACGATAGTGCCCATTACAGTTCCAGTGAATAAGCACGGAGTGGATATCCAGATGGAAGGCAAAAGTGCTTGAGCCAGTCAAGGCGCCAGGTCACTATCCGTCACCAACAAGGATGGGGTGATACCCATATACAAAATGTCAGACTCAGGTTGTGAGGAGGGAGACAGCACATCTGTGGGGGCATCAGGGGGATTGTGGGGGCATCAGGGGGATGGAGGGGGCGGGGATCCTTGTCCAGAGACTTACGTTTCTTCTTCTTCCTTTCATAGGTTGAGGAAGGGAGGGCACAGAGGGAGAGCAGGCGTCTGCAAGATCCAGAACCGAAAGAAAGTGGGCTACCTTGAGACGCACAGACTGTGTGTCCCGTGGCCAAGTTGTGGTAGAAGGCCTCCAGCCTGAAAGACGCTGGGGGGGGGGGGGGGGGGAGTGGTCCCGGGAGGAAGTCTCATCACTGGCAGGCACCGAACAAGGGCGCACTTCTTCCACTGGGGAGGGGGAGCGGCACCTGGAGGGGAGGGCGTGGGAACCATAGGGGAGTGGGAGAGGAGAGGGGGACATGACTGTGGTTAGGAAGGGGTAGGTGGGGGATAAGATGTAAAAAGGGCAAAAGTAGAAGCCATCGACACAACAAGAAGTCAGTCAAATTTCTGACAAGCCTCAGTATAAGACAAATGATACAAGGACTCTTGTATCTTCTGGAAGACACGTGCCCAACACACAGGCACCAAAAGCATCACAAGGGGAGCAGGATGTATGGCTTCACATGACACCAGTAACACATAACCTTCACCATCTCTGCGAGGGTATCTCCCTCAGAAGCCAAAATGAAGGTGCTGGTATTGAATTGATAAAGTACGAGTTCCCTATGAAAAATAACTTCCTGAACCACATTCAGAGACTAGTGAAGTGTAATGGACACCACATCTCTAAGATGATCACAAGCACAAAGCGCTGCAGATTGATGGCAGAAGTAGTTTTAATCAACAGGGAACCTGACTGCATCTTACTGCGGGATTCCACTTTGCCAAACTTGCCTTTCATATTTTCCACCAAAAAAAATAAAAGGCTTTGTCATGAATGTGTCCCCGTCTGACCTAATACAGAGCAGGTAGTGGGGAAAGTGTTTCACCTCACCTAGGCAGTCCTAGCCCTCCTCCCAGAGTGTAGCCAGGGAAGGGAAGGGAAGGGAAGGCTTCAGGATCATAAGAAGAAGCATTCAATAATCTGTTACCACTTGAAGTTAGATTAGATAGATAGATTAGATAGATAGGTTAGATTAGATAGATAGAAGAAGGATGAAAGATAAAAGGCATGAGGAACAAAACTGTAAGAAAAACAGGAAACCAGGTGGATAGCCAGGTTGACATAAGTATAAACACCGAGAGAGGAAGAAGGAGACTGCGGGGAAGGAGAGAAGATGGGAAGGGAGGGGCACGGGGAAGGAAATGCAGCCCAAGAAGGGAGAATGGGCTGCAACAGATTGGGGGGCCCGTGGGCATCACACACTAACTCATAAAAGAATTGTGCACCCTCTGGGGAACAATATGTTTGGCAACAGAGTTGAATCAGTGTAGACATCACCAGTGGTCCAATGGTAGAAACATACCGTGCCCAGCATTCTCCTTTCAGTTATTTTATGAGGTGGTGGACGTGGGCACGTAGCCATATGAAGGCAACGAGGTGCTCCATTGGTATACATCTCTTATGGCATTGTAGAAACTGTCTGCAATCTATAATGGCCATGGCAATTTTTTTTTTTTTTTTTTGTGCAAGGTAGGGGGGGGGGGGGGGGGGTTCCACCACAGCATTGTCTTTCAAAGGGGGATCCCAAGGAAGTGTCAGCTGCTGAAAGAATTGCTGCATTTGGGGGCTGGACAATCACATTAGTAGCTACATGTGGTGGGTTGTGAAGGGCAATGACAGTGGTGAAAGCATCCCAGTCACCTTTGGAGAGTGAGTCCATCTGGGTGGATGCCCAGGCAAGGCCACCAAAGGAGGGCCGAAACAATCAGAATGTTATCACTGTCACAAACGTCATCACGGACTCTCCAATGAATGGATGGGAGAAGACCTGGGCTGCAAATGGAAAGAGCAATGGCCAAATAAAGACACATATGCCACACCAAAGTGTGTGATACCTCCAGTATTGAAGAGGCAAAGATTGAGCTCTGTGAGCAATTTTTCGACAGCTTTGCTATGGCCATTGGTCATAGTTCCACACCACAAAGGGTTGTGGCCACTGAAGTCACCCAGTATTAGGAAGGGTGGTGGGAGCAGAGGAGCAGTGCAGACAATGCATTCTGGGACACTTCATCATCAGAAGGGAGATACACATTATAGATGGTAAATCCCAGAGATGTCTTCATGTGAACAGCCACAGCCTCCTAGGACGTATTGAGTGACATTTGTTTGCTGTAGACGGAGTACGAAAGTATGTGCAAACACCAACCAATGCTCTTTCATGGTCAGTGTGATTCCTAGCTCCAATAGCCATGGACGGTAGGTGTCCACATTGCAGGGACACAAGTTTCCAGTAGGGCGAAAAAAAACAACAGAGGAAAGGCACAATAGATGTCGTAGTTAAGCCAAGTGGCAGAAAAAGCTGCAACAGTTCCACTGGAGGATCATGCTATCGGTTTCCTGTGGGGGCGTGAAGGGAACAAGGAGGCAGGTCATGTGTCAGGGCCGCCTGCTGCTACTGGTTGTGAAGATTATCAACACACATTTGTTCCAAATCAGGGTGCATGAGGGTTTCAGGGCCAGAGGGGCCACCTGGAACACTGCCTTGGATGCAGAGGGGGTACATGTGGGGTCTGGCAGCAAGGAGGCCACCAGAATCTCCCTCTTTTTTTGGAGGACTATTATTTGTCTTTGGAAAATTTAGACTTCTGCAAAGGCTTGTCTGCCCCAGATTCTGGAATAGATGAATAAGTCTATGAACTGCAATCTGTAGCTCCTTCAGCCCCTGGCTGGCATCAGGTTGCAGGTCAGCAATGTCCTGTGCATGGAGCATCCCTTTCTGATAAGAAGTGCTGGAGGAGGTTATTGCTTCTCAGGTGGGGGTTGCGGACTGATGAGCCTGGCAAATGAGTCTATACTCCCAAAGGGGCTTTGGGGGAAGCAGGAGGAGGAGGACCCCCAACCACTAGAGGGGCAGGTGTACTCAATTGGCCCCAAAGGCCAGACTTAGAAGACACAGAAAGTGATGGAAAAGTCACTCAAGATGATGACATCATCGTAGCAGTAGCATAAGACATCATTGTATGTGTAGGATGTAGGCAATCATATTTCTTCTTGGCCTCTTTTTGTATGTGAGACACCTATAAGATTTTGTATTCTTGGATTTTCTTTTCTCATTTGAAAATGATACAGTCTGGTAAACATAGGGGGAACGGTGCTCCTCACAGTTGACACAGATGAGGGGAGGCACAAGGAGCATTCTTGTGCAACTGACTGCCATAATCCTTACAAACAGGACTGGTGTTAAAACACAAATACGTGTCCAAACCGCATGCATTTGTAGCATCGCGTGGAAGAAGGAACACACAGCTTTATTTCACAGTGTACTCAGTCACCTTGACCTTATCAGGCAACGAGTCACCTTGTCAAAGGTCAACAAGAAGGCTCCAGTACCCACTCTGTTGTCATTTGGTACCCACTGAGCATGACACAAAATGCACACATCGTTACTTCAAATTAGCTAGAAACTTGGCATCAGTTTGTGAAAGGAGATCTCTGTGGAAAAAATACTCTTCACCGTATTCACATTTTTAGGTGGGTTACACTGGCAGAAATGTCATCCAGCTTATCACAAGCAAGCAAGCAGTGACTGTGACTGAGCAGGAGAGGCCATTTTATGCAGAACAGAGCCACTTTTCATTTTTGAAATCACTGTCTCTTCCCCAAACCTGTCTTTACGGTGTTCGATGAAGAACAATCACTTTGTAGTCAAAGAGGAATCCCTGCCTACCCTAGAACAAACCAAGTATTAGTGGGAGTAATTCTTGTGTTTTCTTTGTCCCCTATGTTCCTCCCCTGGTGTAGCCAGGGAAGGGAACATTTTGGGGTCATACCTCTCCATAATATAATATGTCAGCTCCAGAAGAGACTACTGGAGCCACGTAGCCACCAGCAGAAGAAAGTTTAATTCACTTCATTGGAAAATCTTCTGCCATAGTACCACCCATTCTGAATGGGGGCTCTCACTATGAGGGCCACCCGACCACAGCAGCCAGTGAACTGTTGCTCAGAGTCCCTATCCCCCAGCCATGATGGGTACATACTCCTTGGCATGCATGTGGAGTTTCCGGGTTTTGGGCATTGTACTGTTGCCAGAAAGTAGGGTGCAAAGAAAGAAAGAAAGAAAGAAAGAAAGAAAGAAAGGCAGAAAGGCCCAAAAGTTGGATAGGTGGTCTTCCCCACATGATCCACAGTTCTGTAAAATTTAGAAAAGGACTAGCAAATCAAGCCCAAGAAGGGGACTATATGATTTATAACAAAAAGCTTTAGAAGGCCGGGAAAGTAAGAACAAAAGTTTCCAAAACACAAACTTGATCCAAGCACAGTCAGCACCAAGAAAACTGTTCCATGGGAATGCAGAGAGGAATGGGAAGAAGATAGCTTGCATCTCAGAAAGGAAAGTAGCACTGCATGGGCTGGGGCCCCATGGTGGCTAAGCATGTACTCACAAAAGAGATATGAGCTCCCCTTGGGGGGGGGGGGGGGGGGGAGTATGATTTGAATGGTAAGTCATTTTAAAAGTAGTAACAGCAAGGTAGATTTGTTACATGTTCACTTTTACTGCTGGAGTTGCCTCTCCTTACATATTTTATTCAGCTGTTATACACTGTTTTGCATCCTACTTTATTGTATAAAATTTTCTTAGGCTACGTTTTCTCAACTTGTTTACAGATCTGAAGAGGGCTGTAGAAAGCAACAAAAACTAGTCCTCATGCTTTAATTATTTAACGAAACAAGCAGTACAGGCATTAAAAGCTTTTTATGTTAATTTTTTTTATTTAATAAATTATTTTGGGATTGCTGTCTCCTTCCTGACAGTGTCGGGCTTCACTAATCTTGAGTATGCCATCTAACCTGGGTAGTTGGGTGGCATGCATCAATTTAACCTCATCTGGCATAACAGACTCCTTAAAGAGGCTCCCTCTCTCTGAACAGGGTCATGTCTCATCACTGAGTAGCAGTAAGAATTTGTGTTGGTAATCTTCAGTATTTGATACTACAATCACACTATCTCTATCAGCTAGCAAGGCGGCAATTTCCTTGACCTCACAAAACAGGTAGACACACAGTTATTCTTCCACGCAAATGTTATGTTTTGCTTGTTCAGTCTCAGCTAGAATACAGTACAGGAAATTCAGCACAGTAAGTAATTTCATTATGAATAACTAGATACTCTCATGGAGAGAGAAACTGTATGTAACACATGCAGAGTGAAGCAAAGACAAGCTCGCTCACTCGGGGTCAGTACCACTGAAGTCAATCCATGATGCCACCATATCAGTCACACCTTTTTAATAATAATAATAATAATAATAATAATAACCACCACGTGCCCTAGTGCATGGGGGAACTGGCACTTGACTTGTCTGCCAGTTTTCACAATAGTGCAGATAATAGACAGCTCCTTTTCTGAAGGTTCCGTTGGTGCCAGGGGTTGAGCTAAGCTATCTGCGGAAGTGTCAGCTTCAAACACTGGAGTGCAGTGTTGTGGTCTGAGGAACAAACATAACCTCATAGGTGTATGTAGTGAGCCACTATTAAAACTGTCTCCCATTTGTCAATTTTAAAATTGTGACTTTCTCTTGATATTACCCTGTAAGTCCAGAGCACATCAAAACGAGTGGTGGATGCAGCACATCATCCCTAAGCCACACACGAGAACTTTCCTGCAGATCTTTTTGCACAAAAACCTCCATCTCCAAGTCTGACAGGGTTTATAGGCTGGATGTTCCCCATTCTGGTACAGAATTGTTGCACACCCTGTGTACATAGCTCAGGGACAGCTAGCTGCAAGGAAGATAGTGGGATAAAATCTGCTGGAACTTGCAGCTGCTCAGCAGAGACCAATAAGACCTGAAGCATTGTAAGTCTTCCTTCACTATCATTCGCAATTTGAGTAGGACCAAGGGCAGAGGGGCAATTTTGAGCAACCAATGTAATCACTACCATTCTGTTGCTGGTGGAATGGCAGGTTATACTGTGGGCGGAGGTGGTGACAGCTGCACAGTAGAAGTAGTCTGCGGAAAACTTGGCTATCCAATGGTTTCCATGAAGAGTATGGTAGTGGGCCCAAAATGTCCACGTATAACACAGAAATCTTGCTGTTGACTTTAGGAAGCGAGCGATCAACACAAACGTGCATGCCAATCTTGTTACGCTGCATATGCCCACATGTGACAGTCTTTTTGTACTTTAGGCCACAGGACTGTTGGAGACAAACTTGGCTGTGGCTTCAATTCCTGGGTGGACTAGGTTATGCAGTGCAATGAAAACATGGTGATGTTCTGGTTCGTAGGGTCACTGCTTCCCCTTTGTAACACTTCTGATACTAAATGTAACTGGGTTTTCTCTTTTGATGCTAGTCACTTGTCAGGATGAGCATTACTGCAAAGGGCATTTGATTCTAAAGCATTATGTCAGGGTGAAAATACTAAATAAATTAATTTTTCTCTCTTAACAACATGTGCGCAGAGTGGGTTCTTCCTTGGCTCGGGTATGAGGTAGAATGAAACAGCATTTTTACATAAGATAACTTTTACTGAAAGTTTTGTACAACTGTTTCCTTACTGGATGTTCTGGCTCGGAGAGCGGCAGCTGTGTCGTTCGCAAAGCCTTCTGCTGCGGCAGCGTCGTCGTCTGATTACACATGGCGATGTGTATCTCATGTCGCCGTTTCGCCCAGTTGACTGGAGATGCACAGTGTGCTGTGGCCCGTTTAATTATTGAGAACAAAGTCGTGAATTGGACGGTGATACCTTGGATGTGGCGTCCCAATGTTTCTCTTCTCTATGCGGCCACGTGTGTCAGTGTTGTGCGTCGGCCAGCGGAGCGGCGCGGCGGGGGAAGTCCAGTGTCCCGGACTCAAACAACGGACTCCAGCTTGCCAGTCTTTGGCTGTCCGATCTTCATCCCAGCTCACAGGTGACTGCTGATGTGAGGCCGTCTCCTTCCTGTCCTCACGAGTCACCCGGGTACGTAAAAATCAGCCTTCAAATACCTTTTAACTTCTGTCCTCTGGCGGCAAGGCTGCGGCTTGCTATTCCATCGCAGCAGCGGACTTTGTGCTTCTGTGTATGATGTAGTCTCTTCCTGCATGACGGTCTTCAGCACCGAAACTGAACTGAAAACTACTACTCTTGTCGGGCCCACTGCGCTTCGCGTATTTATTCACTTCAGTTCACTGGAGGTGAATGAATTCACGGTCATTGCCTCTTCTGTCACATTGAAAAGCTTCTCGAAGAATCTTCTAAACGTCGGTCATTGGCTCTTGGAATGTAGGCGAGGGCCTTTGATCACATGTGACAATTGAGAAACACGTAAGCTGAATCGTGAATCGACAGCGTCCGCTTATGTGGGGAGGGCGATGGCTTCTCCGGAACGTGCTGACTTCACGGTCATTGGCTCTTCTGTCACTGCTGCTCTGCCCGCTGTTTGCCAGTATGTAATAATTCTAAACTAAGTTTTCCATTTATTTTCTGATTTCTACTTCACTTCACATTGGTTTCACTAATTTATTCACCTATCTTAAGTACCACTCAACACTTTTACTAAATCACAGTAAATATGGCCAGCACATTAGTAGTTAATACTCATCTCATCTACAATGCTGCTTGCTGCTCCTGTATAAGATGGTGCAAAATAGAATCTTCCCCTAGCTTAGGTAGCACCTGTCACAGATCCAAGAGAAGCAGTCAGCAACGAGGTTGTTCTTGCCTGCTATGAGGTCCACATCAGTTATGAACTGTGCTATATACTCCGCATGCCTGCATTGATGTGGTAAACAGAGGTTTGTGCCTTGCTGAAAGGTAGCTGCTAGTGGCTTTTATCTCCCTTCAACAGATGGCCAGAAAAGCTCGAAAGATGAGTAGATAACACACTACTCATGATCAATAGCACCCTGTTTTTGCAGCTGTGCCATAAGTTTTTAGGAAAGAATGCGGGCAGCAGCTGTTTGCCATCGTTTTTTTGAGATCTTGGAAAGCTGGACTCCATGGTATTTTACAATTTCCTGTAGTATATTTACCGGTGAGTAGTGTAATGAGTGGCTCCTGGACACCACCTAAGGGCTGACTACACCAGTGTTAATCAAAAGTTAACTGCAGTTAAGTTGGCATTCAATCGTGGTTAACACCAAATTCAACTACGCCAGCCTTGGTTAAATGAGGGAGTTAAGCAAGGTTACAGCTGACCAACGTCAGAGGTTCATTAATTTTTAATTGATCGTGGTTAAAATGACAACCATATTGGTGTACTTGTGGAAAGGGGAAATCCTTTCACAGAATATCGGGACACAAAATTGGAAGAGAGATTTAGTGGTGTTTATTAGACATCAATGAGAGGTTGGAATTTTGTACTTATTGGTAGAACCCTGTCTCACAAAAGATCTGACTCCTGATGACATTAGGAGCACAGGCAACTAAAACATTTAATACAGTTATTGGTGACCGTGCTAATGTACATAGTACAACAGTGCAAAGAATTACCTGTGATATTTCGAGGGTCATATACACAATGTCTCCACAGTTCACAAAGTTTTCTTCTCAAGCAGCATTAAACTCCATGAATGATGGTTTCAGCATACTGGGTGGATTTCCTGCAGTCATTGGTACAGGGGATTATATTCACCTAAGGATTCACGCTCCTCTGAGACACAATGCAGATCTTATCCGCAAAAGAAAATAATATTTTTCCATTTACCTGCCAAACCATCAGTGATCAAAATTTAATAATACAGAACGTTGCTACTGGGTGGCCTGGAAGGGAATTAAACTGTATTACTGTATTTTACGATAACTCCAGTTTCTCCCCAACCCTACATCCATCTTTTTTAAAAACAACAAAGCTCTAAAAAGACATCAATTTCAAAATTTGAGAAATTCGGTCTCTTTTTCTTGCTTTCCATACTTACTATAAACTGCATGTAAATACCAAGGTGGTTAGAGGTATGTACCACAGACAGCACTCACCATTAACTCTACATGTCTAATGGGTGCCTTCCTTTGTAACACACCAAGTTAACCACGGTCAAATTCCCAGCCAGCTGAATGCATTCTGCTAATGGGGTGAGGTGGGGGTGTTGGGGGGGGGGGGAGAGGGAGAGAGAGAGAGAGAGAGAGAGAGAGAGAGAGAGAGAGAGAGAGAGAGAGAGAGAGAGAGAGGGGGGGGGGGGGGGGAGAGAGAGAGAGAGAGAGGGGGGGGGGGGGGGAGAGAGAGAGAGAGAGAGAGAGAGAGAGAGAGAGAGAGAGAGAGAGAGAGAGAGAGAGAGAGAGAGATATCACAATTAAGCTTTAATCATGGTTAAGGGATCCCTGAGACTTGCTTTTTAATTGACACGTGGTGCAGTCAGCCCTAAATTAGGAAAGTGATGTTGGTAATGCCTCCCCAATGTGCAATTTGTGATAACGATTATGCCATATTCTTATTGGCAGCATAAACATTGTCACAGGTGTCTGACCTGCTGTTCTGCTAAAGTGGAGACTACTAGAATGTCATTTATGTAGCAGAATACAAATGGTAATTCACAAAGCAACTCGTGCATAAATTGTTGCAAAGTTTTGGTGGTCTTTCTTTGGCCATATGTGTAAAATTTTACAGTAACAAGTTGAATGGTATGATCACTGCCGTTTGATAGTGCATGGAGCCATGGGAATTAGGGAAAATGCATTGATACAATATATAACACTTAATATTTTAGCATAGGTAATGGTACTGTTAAAATCAGTCATATTGGGTATGGGATCACAGCCTGGAATTGTTCAGTAATTAAGCACCATGTTGTCTTCAGAAAACAGATAGTTGGTATTCATCATACAGCGGAGATGCCGAGTCGCAGATAGATACAATAAAAATATCGTCAGAAAATGAGCTTTTGGCCAACAAGCACACACGCGCACACACACACACACACACACACACACACACACAGACAGGCAGGCAGGCAGCTGAAGCCAAACTTTTCATAATATTGTTACATTCCATCCTGGATTCCACAATGTTTTCCTTCATTTTTGCAGGGTCACCACTATGGGATATTCAGTAGGATAGGTAATTATCTCATAAATAACTGTTTCATTAACAATGGATACGTTTATTCATATTAAGTTAAAAGCATTCTCATCTAAGATTGATTGTAGCCAATAATAGCTATACTTACGGTAAACATGGTCCTAAGTAAGAGTGTAACCGGTGATTTCACATATAATAATAATAACAAATAATCTGCTGTATGAACAGGTTCCAAGTCTACTACTTTTATTGTTGGTATCAATGATTAAGTTCTTAACTAATTATGTACTCAATTAGAACATTAACGATAATTAGCATGGTTCTCAAACCAAGGAAAGCTGCATATCCACTCTATTACAGATATGTTGGTGAGTATTACAATGAAAAAAGTGGGAGCACATGGAATTTTGTTACCTGATATGAGGGGAAAGCATTCCAAAAGTGGAAAACAAAACAATCTGACAAAGTAGACAGTGCAAGAGCATATAAATACAGCAGCATTCATTGTGTAGAATTACATCACACAAGGAAAGAAACATGCAGCAGATACCTTGATGCCAAAGTGAGCATTGCAAATATGCACAGAATGTACCAGGAATGAATCAAGGAATGTAAGTAAGTCTCCTTGAATCCTGCCACATTAATGCAATATACTGATATATTCAACCAACTATATAATTTTTCACTCTTTCAGCTTAAAAAGGTTAAGAGTGAAATATGCAAACTTTACACTAGTTCTTCTGGAAAGGAGAAAGCAAAGTTGGGAAACAAGTATCCCTCTCACAATGCAAATAAAGCTATTGACAAGGAACTGAAAGAAAAAGATGAAATGACTTCAATCTTAGACAGTTCATTATCAGTGCATGTTTCGATCTGCAGAATACGTTGGCCAGTACTCTGTGTGATGCGAGCCTTTATTACTACAAAAGAAAATATTCCACATTCAGTGTCATGGTATATGACATGGAAAACAAGGAACGGCAATGCTATGTTTGGCATGAGGCCATTAGCCATCATAGTCTAAATGAAAGAGCCAGTTGTCTACCATTTCTTATAGTTGCAAGCTGATAAAGGTAGCAAAATATTAAAACTCTACTCAGATAGCTGTGGAGGGAAAATACAAACAGATTCCTATTTTCAATATTCGCCACTGCATCAATAACTTTGTAACATGAATCACACATTGCTTTGAGAACAGGGGCACTCCCAAAATTAGGGTTACTCAATGCACACACTGAGCCAAAGAAGAACCTATCTGTGTACATTCTGGATCAGTTGATCACTTTAATTATAAGGAGTAAGGTCATTGGTAAACAATACACAGTTAACAAAACAGGTCAGGGCTTAATACACAACTTCAAGAAAGTTGTGCACAAGCAACAGTGGATGTGTGACACCAGTAAAAATAAGGTCATGTGGAGTAAAGTACAGGAAATTGCTGCCTTAGAAGGATGATCATACAAAGTGTACTTAACGTACAATTACCAGGTGAAAGGAAAGTGTATATTTGTCCATAAGCAATCTAGAGGAAGGCAGCTATCATACAATGACATTGTCAAACACGCGTATCACATTTTCCTCTCTACCTACAGATGATGTATCAAGTGTTGATGAATGAGGATTTCTTATGAAAAGTGCAAAAGGACATAATACATTATTTTGTCAGTTTCTGTTATCAAAAAGCTATTGTTGTGCAACTTACAATAGAAATATACTGCAGAATTTTCTACAGAGAAACACTGTCTGCAAAGTCCATTTTTCAAAACCGGTAGAGAACATTAGTATAGGACATTTAAACCTCTATTTGTAACTGTTAATCTAAGAGATTTCAATGAAATTGAAATAAATTTCGATTTATACTGTTTATTTAAACTTTTTTGCTGCTTCTGTTAAACTGACAATTTGCAGTTAAGATATTAATACTTGGAGCAGTTAAATGTAAACCACCACACACAGAGGTTACATATAACTGTTCAGCACTACAGCGAAAACAGTGGGCAATTACAATCAATTTTACAATAACACCAATCCTTCAATAGTGAGCACCAATATAGATTACTTTTATGAACTATTTATGATGTAACTGCATTTGCAAACAAAATTCAGATAAAAAGTAGTGTTCTGATAAGAGCATTTTCTCCACCTAAACTGCAATGGCTCATGAAAGTTATACCTCTTATTCAAGTACACATCACAACATTTAAAATTGTGATACATTTTGTGGTATACTGTTCATATTAAATATTGTTACACTACCATTCTTTTTAGTGGAAGCTCACTAATCAGAAGCAACTGTGGCTGCCACACAATATTTATAACTAAACCAACAATAATTTTCTGAAACAAATGTACCAATGAATTACTACTTTTATCGGAACAATATTGACAAAACCGTATATCCTATAATGAACATACTAGCACAGTGGGCTATCTCATGAAAATCTCTGTGTTTTAGTTCTCCGCGATCCGCTAATGCTGCTGACCTCTCAAGTCTATGAGCTATATGCAGTATCAAATACCTCTTACATAAATTTTAAATTACATCTCTTGCAGAAAAAATATCACAAAAATAACTCTGGTGCAGTTTGTTGTAAAGAGTAACTTTATAGCTCAATTCTAATATGAATCATGGAAGTATGAAACATTCATAATGGTTTATTAAAAATTCATTTACGTGTGACAGCTGTCACATACTGAATTTTACTGACTGGTATGATGCACTTGTCTTGCAAATGTATTAAAATTTTTCCCATGTCCTTATAGTTTAATTACAATAATAAATAGTCAACAGTGGATAAAACAAACATCTTAACATATCAATACATGAACAGATGACTTCTGAACAAGAAAAAGTGAAATCAGGCTCCTCCGTCTTCCCCAACTGAAAGAGTAACATATACTACACTTTCACTGGAGTCAACTTAATTAAAGTGCATTTTCTTAATCCTATCCAGTGTTTGTGTGTGTACTATTATTGTCACAATCAACATTTAGTGAAATATCAAAAGTTGTTCCCAGCACACGCACTTAAAGAGTTTCTTGCTCATCCACACTCACTAGAAGCCTTGTTCAAATTAAAAAACAAATCTTTAGCAAAGTTGCACACCAATGCCTACATATGTTTTCCATGAGAATATCATTTGCTACAAGCATGTATGTTTCACTGTAGTATATACCGCCAAAAGGAAAGACAATGCTATTCACCATACAGCGGAGATGCTGAGGCACAGATAGGCACAGCAAATGGCTTCAGCTGACAAAGACTGCAGTCATGTGTGAGAGAGAGTTGCATTTACGTGTGCATGTATTTTTGGAGAAAGGGCCTAGTTGGCCAAAAGCTTGTTTTGTGACAGCCTTTTTGTCATTCATCTCTGACTTGGCATCTCCACTATATAGTGAATAGCAACTATCCTTTTCATTATATTATTACATTCTACTTTCTTCACACTCGTTTGAGAATTCCATGGTTTCCACTAGTTACCTGATCACCACTAAGTTGCCTGCTACAGGATTATGGTGTGAAGGCAAGAGGTATCCAACAATTCAGTTTGTTTTATTAGAGGTGTATAAAAAAAGAAAAGACACTAATGCATTGCTGGTAGACACCGAGGCACATTTAAATTACTGCAGACCCAATTTCCTTGTACAATACACGCTGCATGTGCATAAAATGAAATTTTCACTTAATTGCAGAACACTATTTCCCATGTCATTGGTATTCTGGCAGTACAATAGAACTGCCATATTCTCGTCTGATAACTATAGAAACTACGAGTGCTGAAAGAGTTCTATCTCCTTCTCACACAGGAGAAAGTCTAAATTTGGATGATGCACAGAATAGTAACATTTATCTGGTGGCTCTTCAGATTATTAAAACATTGTGTCCATTTCTGGCAGAGATGGGATGTTAAATTCTGTGTGTTTACCCATAATTTTATTAGAAAATTATTTCTTTAATTATTCGTGTGGAGGAAAAAAGGATAATGTTTAAAAAAAGAATATATGCGATGTCCTAGCCTAGGGTATAATCTTTGTCCTCCTTGGTATAAAGATAATATTCTTCATCTTCCTTCTTTTGTGACCACCATTTGATGAACAGCTCTGTATTCAGATCCGTTGATAAAGTACTAATGTTTCATTCAGTCATTTTCAGAATGTATATTATTATTGTTAAATGACAACACATTTTATCTATAAGATTAGCACTCCCCGTGTCAAATCCTTTAAGATTTCAGCTTTTAGCACTGCAGAGAAGAAAAACAATCTTGACCCGTTTCTGTGGCTAACAGCCGCAATAAGAGCATTTCAATTTACAGATTTTCTTTCACAGCATCACGTTGCAGAGGAGCACTGCTGCATTAATTTATTTCATTTCAACTAAAGTGTAGTCCTGACAGAAAGGCGTGTACCTCAATAAGTTGCATAACAATACTTTAATTTTAGCTGGACTGAGTACCCCATTTGCTTATGCATCATGCAAATAATTTCAATTACAACCGTGCTTGAGGCATGTTAAGAAAGTTTATGAATAATAACAACATTTGTGTCTGAGTTTTTCCAAGCCCTGAGATTATCTTGAAAAAACTAGCTGGATTATTTGTGGACTTATAGAATACGATTATATACAGAAGCTCAGATAACTGTAGTTTATCTGATAAAGAATACTTCTGCAAGACCATCCCAAACCTACCTTCTACTAAACAGGCCTCAACCAATTAACAATCAAAGCATTAACAACCAAATTTAAATAAATTAAAACACCTTTGAAACATAAGAGTGTCAAATTTGTGATGAAATATTAATTCAGGTAAGCTAGAACAGAATTATAATATGACAGTAATCTTACTCTGTCTGTGTGATATCTGTAAATATATATCTCAGACAGACGAAGCAGACAAAGGAGACTTGACTGGAAACAAATAGATGATATCCAGACAGTTCTTTGAAACTGCAACACTAACGGAATATAATTAGGAGACAATTTTGTTCCTGCTAGATTTTCAAATGATTACGTGATAAAATTCACATACATAATTTTGAATCGATAAAGCAGACGTCATTGTGAAAGACAGCAATATGATTTTTCATTCTGTGTGTGACCACGATTACAAAAGTTGATATTTACTCAGCTGTCTGGTGAAACTTTAAACTCTTTCCAAATTTTTATTATTCTTTAAAACACGCTATTTTCTCTTATGGACCAATGTCATGATTAGACACTACTATGCAGCAGTACACGTCTACTGCATCGCCGAAGTTAATGTGAGTTTAATTCCATTATCTGGTGGGAGTATGTCGGAAGCAACACCAACCTCCAGACACGCAAATCGGTGAGTGCACCAAACCAGGGGGCTTCTGCCTTCTCCTTCCCATTGTGCCTTGTTCAACCATAGCCTGCTTGGTCCAAGCATTCCTACTTGCACACGCCATGCATGAGCGCAGTGCACTTAAGCTAGTAAGAGTGAGCAAAATGTCCAATTTGCAGACCTCTACTACACTCAGCAGTTTTTACAATAACATTTTCTAAAACTAGGAAACTGTAACAAGAATATCTGATATTAGCATTTAACATAATTGTAATAAAACCCATAATCGTGAGGAACTAGTGAGGGCCATGACAATGGCATTTAAACAAACGCTATACTTAAAACAACGACAATAGTGCATCATGTCATTCTGCTATAGAGGGTAGTTGCCTTTTGGCTGTTTTATAATGATAGAATAACTGAGTATAAAATATGTGGTAATTGCATATACAAGCAATTACATCTTTCACATTGTTTGAATTTAATATCAACTGTGATAGAACTGTTGTTCGCGAAAGCAGCAGAGTATTCAGGTCAGTAAAGTACGTACAAATAGAAATTTCTTGTGATGCGGAATCAACAGTATTACACGCAATTAATTTTTTTTTTTTGGTGCGGGGGAGGGGGGGGGGGGGGGACAAATTCCTAATGATAAAGTAGTAGTAGTAGTAGTAGTAGTAGTAGTAGGAGGAGGAGGAGGTGGTATCACTAACAGAACTGAATGTAATGTTCAACTCCTTTATGTCTTCTATGTTCTTTAAGGATGGCTCTATTCTTGATGCAATCATACATTAAAAAAAAAACCTTCACTTTATCTGTCAGACAAAATACATCAATTAATATTGAACAAAAAGTTATCTTACTAGAAGTTAAGTTCCCTCTATAATGAAGAGGAAATAAAATGCTTTGTACATGCTAAATAAATTTTAAATTTGAAAATGTAGTAACAATACTTCTTTATTCAACAGAAACACTGCCCTTAATAAAAAACCACTTTTCACATTTTTAGGATTTGACTCAGTGTCAAAAAGATGCAGTGCCAGCCCCATCAAGCAAAGAGTGTGCCTGGAATAAGTGATCAAACATTTCTGCAGAGTATATACAGCTAGTTGTGACAAACTAGAAATGTACGTATCCAACACAATAAAGAGTGATTGAACAGTAAAGTAACTGCTTGTACAGTAGTATTGCAAATGAAGATTTTGCTTTTTCAAATAAATTGAGGTGTTCAGCATTTAATCCTAAGCTGTCTGTGTTTCTTACACATTGGCTTTCTTTATAGGGAAGCAGAAAAAATGCCAACTACTAAAGATTATTGTCACTATTATATTTCTGCCCTATGCCAAGTACCAAAATAGCTTCCAATATTTCATACCACAGTATAACATGGCACTGTGTTCCCCTCAACAGGCACACGATTCACTTGGCAACACCGCATTGCATATTTGTACACATTTGAACAACAAATTGACATTGCAAAATTCATTCCATTTTCTTTTAGAAAGTAAATAAATAAATAATGATATTATACACAGGTGAAAGCACGGTGAGGGACAAAATAACCAGTAACATAACATCTAATTACACGACACACACACACACACACACACACACACACACACACACACAGCTTCTCACTTCCATGATAAAAGCATAATTAAGTACTGAAAACAATTACAAAAACCCTGTATCATTAAACACTGCTCCACTGAACAATTCTGGAGAGCACGTTTTCTTTTGTTGCAGTTAACTATTTGTCGCTGACTGTTACAGAAATACTGTTTATTTCAAACTGCAACAATTTCATACACAGTATCAGAAAGCCTCCTCTGATGGCTCAGTTCCAAAATAACGGTCACCAAAATTGCCAATACCAGGAACAACATAAAATTTTTCATTAATTTCTTTATCCAAAGCAGAGGTGACTATACGGACATGGGGGAACGCATATGCTATAGAATGAACACCTGTAACAACAAATACAACATTAAAACTGTTACAATGTACACTTTAAGATGTTTATGTCATCTGTTTTAACATCACATTTAAGCTGTAAATAATTTACACTGAACAACAACAATGTGAAAATTGTGTCAAAGTAATCTTGATGAAGCAGGGAGACCGTAAGTTTTTAAGTATTCAGAAGACAATCTACAAACATTCTACATCACGCACGCACGCACGCGTGCATGCACACACGTACACGCACACACGACCACTGTGTCTGTACTTCCATGCCGCTTAGTCACTCAAGGCTGTCACTTTCGTAGTGACAAGTAGTCCCTCTCCAAATATGCCAAGGGTCCACAGAGGCCTTCATAGGCCAAAATTGTCCTCCCAAGCTTGTCCAAAAACCGGGCTGCTATGCCTTGTCTTTCTGGTCACCTACCACATCCAACATACCCACTGTCCAACCACGAAAGAGCACTCTTCTCAAGACACAGTACCAATCATATCTGCAGAAACTGAATCACATTCTCTGCCAGGGTTTTGACTACCTCTTGTCACGCCCTGAAATGAGGAATATCCTGTCCACTATCCTTTCCACCCCTCTTAATATACCAGGTGTACCAGTATGAAATGAGCATTAAGATACATACGAGTCGATAGGGAACATTTGTTGTGAACGAGCCTTAATTTTTTTTTTGCTTGGTTGGTATGACATCTGTCAAAGATATTTAGTATACATCAAGTCAAGGAACAAACAACATCATATGTTTTCATCGTGTTAATGTCGAATTTTGTACCAGAAGGTGATGATTTGTGGAAAGCATTAATTTTTTGTTTTCATTTGAAAAAAAGTGCTGCAGAGTCGCATCGAATACTTGTCGAGGCATACGGCGATCATGCTCTATCAGAAGCAACATGCAAAAGATGGCTTCAACGGTTCAGAAATAATGATTTGGATGTAAGAAATTAAGAACGTGGAAGACCACCGAAAAAGTTCGAAGATGCCAAATTGCAAGCAATATTGGATGAAGATGATACTTTGAGTCACAAGCAAATGGCAGCAATGCTAAATGTTGCACAACAAACAATTTCTGACCATTTGAAAGCTATGGGAAAGATCTAAAAGTGTGGAAAATGAGTGCCACATGAGCTGAATGAAAGACAGATGGAAAACCGAAAAACCATTTGTCAAATTTTGTTTCAAAGACATGAAAGAAAATCAACTTTGCATCGAATTGTTACTGGCGATGAAAAATGGATTTATTTTAAGAATCCTAAACGGGAAAAATTATGGGTTAATCCAGGACGACCATCAACATCGACTGCAAAACCAGATCGATTCGGCGAGAAGACAATGCTCTGTGTTTGGTGGGATCAGAAAGGTGTGGTGTATCATGAGCTTCTAAAACCCGGTGAAACTGTGAATACTAATCACTACAGACAGCAAATGATCAATTTGAACTATGCATTGATCGAAAAAAGACCAGAATGGGCCAGAAGACATGGCAAAGTAATTTTTTTTTTACACGACAATGTACCTGCACACAAAGCAAAACTGGTTCAGGATACAATCAAAACACTTGGCTGGGAGCTGCTACCCCACCCGCCGTATTCACCAGACTTGGCCCCTTCCGACTACCATTTGTTTTCATCAATGGGACATGAATTGGCTGAAGAACACTTCAATTTCTACGAAGAAGTCGAAAATTGCGTGTCTGATTGGTTTGCTTCAAAAGACTAACATTTCTATTGGCATGGTGTCCACGAACTGCCAGAAAGGTGGTCAAAATGTATAGAAAGCAATGGTCAGTACTTTAAATAAAATGTTTTTTCTTTTCAATTCAAAATTAGTGTTTCATTTTCACAACTCGCTCATTTCATAACGGTACACCTGGTAATATACTACCGCCCAATGAACCTATCAAATATCCTTATCAATCTCTGCTTCCAACCCCTTGGTCCATGGCTCTGCAATAAACTTAGATGCAAGACCTGTCCCATACACCCTTCCACTGCCACCTACTGAAGTCTTATCACAAGCCTCTACTACCCTATCAAAGGCAGAACTATTTGTGAAAGTAGACACGTGATCTACAAACTATGCTGCAACAATTGTGTCACTTTCTACATGGGCACGATGCATAACGAGCTGTCTGTGCATAGGAAACTGAGGCCTAGAGACAACTGGACCATGCAGTTGCTGAACATGCCACCCAATACATGTGCTGCACTTCAATGGCTAGTTCACAGCACTCACCATCTGGATTCTTCCTACCACAACCAGCTTTTCTGAACTGCGCAGGCAGCAACTCTCCCTGCAATATATCTTATTTCCCTAAAACCACCTGGCCTCAATGTTCACTAATGTGTGTCACCTCTTCTCTGCTTCCACTCCAGCAGTACACATATTTAAACTTTCCCAGCCATGAAGACATGAAGAAAAACCAGCGATACAGTCTTGCACTACAGAATGGATTCTATTATAAACTGCACCTTACGGACTGAATCACACCATCTGTTGCCCCTTATTTTATTACCAAAATGAGAAAAGAATTTAAAATATCCACAGCACAACAAATAGCATTTTAAACGACATTATATTGGCAGAGAGAATAGTGAAATAAGTAAAATAAAATCCCTGTTACAAAACATATCATGCACTGAACTTCTCTACTGCACAGATTAATTGGTATGTTCTTTCAGACATGTCTGAAAGAACAGACACCATTACTGATCCCTCAGCCATATGTATACATGATGAAATGGAATAAATTCTGACATTGTCCACAATTGGGCACTGTAGTGAATTCAATGGTGACAAGTGAAAATTTGTGCCAGACCTGGCCTCTCACCCGGATTTCCCGCTTTAAGGCTGCAGTCATTTCAACCACTGAGCATGCTTTCCATATCACCCAAATTCCCAACTTGTCACACATTATTTACATAGTGTGCCCTCTCCAATGTAAACAGTACTTGCTGCATCACGCTGGATTCTCGCAACAGTTCAGGCAACAGAGTGCATCTGCACCGGAACAATCTTAATGGCCATCAAGCCATATATATTTACACATGTGTGGTGTGTGTTCTGTATACATGCAGCTGAGTGATCAAGAATGGTGTCTGTTCTTTAGAAAGTGGGACACGGCTATTCAGATAACTTCAGTGTAGATGCACACACTCTTCTGAACTCTTGCTGGAACCCGGCATGATGCAGTGAGCAATGAGTATGATGGACGGGGGAGGGGGGGGGGGGGGGCGCAACAGGTTGGGAATTTGGGATAGCTGAAGCAGTTAGGCGACCACTAGTGTGATGTGGGAAATCCAGGTTTAAGTCCCGATCTGGAACAAATTTTCACTCCATCACTGAATTCATTTCAGTGTCCAACTGTGGCCTATATCAGAAATTATTTGATTTCATCAAGAAAGTAAATGTTCCATGGAAATTAGAAAATAAATTTAGTTTACTCACTATCTTTTTATTCTGATCTTTCATAGTCACTGCTTTCAGAACTCGAATCGTCACATGTGAATGCCAGACTAATGATTATCAATTGCATTATTTCTCTGGAACAACTTCTTTTCAATAATCTTCTTCCTGTTGATTGTCACTTACGTACTCAAGCTTCCCAACTAGCAATGGGGATTTTGTCTACTGCCTCATGGATCAGTTTTACAGTGTCAACTACTTTAAACGTAGAATTTCTATCTGTCATTTATCTCCAATGGTGTGCAGGATTATAATGGCAATAATGAGGAGGTACTCCTCTCATTTTGTTACCATGTTTCAGAGCTATGAAATCAATTTTGTATCGTTTACCACTGCCTTTTGAAATCTTCACGAGGTCCAGCAGCTCTGCTCTTGTTTGTGTTTCAATATGTGATATGTCATTACTGCCCTGTCATGAAATTATATCACCTTTTCTTATTTTTGTAGTGGGAGACCTGGCAAGAACTACAGAGTGATAGCTTGCACTGACCATAATGACACAGCCTGGATCCAAATAAGGCAACAGCTGATTCTGAAACCATTCTCAACATGTTTCTTCTCCATTCATTTTGGCATGGTAGAGATTGTTTTTGATTTTGCTCTGAATATTAGTTTACTTTCTTTCCACAAGAATTTCAAGCTGCCTTGTCCATCTGTTTGCCAAAGACAATTTCTAGTGTGGATTTAATTTTCCCAAGTCTCACCCTAATAATACTTCACCTTCACGCATTGTTCTTAGAAATGTCATCCCAGGAGCAGCATCAGTCACTGGATTTTACATGTTTAAATTTGATGTTTTCCAATATTTTCTGCACTGATATTGCACTGCCTTCAAACCCAGCTGCTACAGGCATAACAGCGAGCAATTTCACTGTCATAGTGAACTCTCCTCTCAACTGAAGTCGCTGATTCCTATTACCCACCTAGGCATGCTATGTTTCTTTCCTGGAGACAAACTTCTCTTTTCCAATTGCCTGCCGAGACAATTTGGCCTCCTGCACAATGCGCCTGACAGCTCGTAAATCAATATCACCACAGACCACTGCACTGCATTCCTGCCTCTTGGCAAGCCTGCAGGCCAATTCATCTGAATCTGCTGTACATTTTAAGAACAGCAGCAGTTTAAAAATAAGGTTTCTCGTCTGTTTGTGAAACACAAAATGTTGTCTAGGGGTTTCAGCTATTAAGACAAAACTCACAGAATACCACAGGTATCACTCAGTTTTGCACATGTGAAACACGGCAGAATGCTCAAATATGATGGAGATTTGCAGGGCATAGAGTGAGTGCATAGCCCCACAACTCTGCAACTAGCAGCCCATCCTGTCCGCACTGTGTCCCTACATGACCCCAAAGGCAGCACAGCCTCTTCAGCTATCCCTGCCTGCCTGCCCAATGCTGCCTCCTTACCACCACCACCACCACCACCACCACCCCACTCTCTCAAATTACTGCCCTCATCAGGCAACACAGCAGTTCGCAGTTGGGTCCCACCCAGCATCTGGAGACAGTGGTCGTGTGTGTATAAGTTGTTAACCACTTCACAGGACCTTTTGTTTTTGAAAGCTTAAATGTTTAGCAGGCCTTTTCATTGTGCCTGTTTGTGATTCAGCGTCCCCTCTATGTGGTAAGGAGGGATCTATCCTTTCCATATTGTTATTACATTCTGGACTCTTCACTATTTGAACAATAATAGAAACATTATAGCACAAAATCAGAAACACGCAAATCAATTTCTATTAAGTTACAGCATTTTCAACATTGTCATATGGTTCTGGAACTTTGACCATTCCAAAAATAAGAACAAAATTTCCGCTGTTAAAATTTTGGAGTTCCTAAGGACTGTCAAAAGATCATCTTTAAGATAGCATCCTAAACACAGGAGAAGAATTAAATGTAAAGCTAAGGATAAATTAGATCTCAGTAAATAAACCATGTCAGCTACAGCATACACAAAAGATGGAGTAAGGGACACTGCCTTATATAATCTTCAAAACCAGATAAGCAAATAAGGTAGGACATGCACTGAATCATGAAACTAGTACAGGGTGGAAGTCTTGATCTTGGACAGTTACGAAGGTCAAAGACACTTTTCTTCTGCACACATTGTTTGTTTCATTTGAGTATTCTTCTAACAAATAACAGCGGCGAATCATTTAGCAACAGAATCAAAAAGTAAAGCATGCTACTTAAGAGACGACGAAAGTAAATAATTACTACTATATCAACAATGTAGGAAAAGATAGATCGCTACTTACCATAAAGAAAGCATGTCAAGCTGCAGACAGTCATGATTAAAAGACACTATAATGACTAGTATACCCTTACCCTTACTACATAACAGTCACAAGCTAAATATCCATGCATTTTTTTTCCTGCGTTATTAAATTGACTTCTACAGAGACATTAATTTTCAGCCAATATTTCTGAAAGAAAATTTTACCACAACTATTGGACTACCTTAAATGCAAACTTTTTTGGCGGTGTACACCAGTGTTTAATTTAAATGAGCTTACTGAAAATGTAATAAATACAGCCTAATCATTTCACTAAAATACTTCAATGGTTACTGTAAATGCTACCTGATTCTGCCATCAGCAATGACACCAGGAGGATATTTTCTTCAGGAACATCATGATCCAGAAGAACTCTGATCGCCATCATAGCTGCTGCACCTGTAGCTACTGTGGCATCCATTAATATTACTTTGTAATCCTTTATATCCTTTGGAAGTCTCAGATAGTACAACTGGTAAAAAAAGAGAACTCTGCATAAATTGGTGCTAAGATGAATGGAAACGAGCTGGTCCAATAGATAAGGCACATTGGAAATAATCCATTCAAATCAAACCTATCATCAAACTGCAAGCAGATTTATTAATCTGAGTGACTTCTTCCAAATATGCAACACAGTTCATTGGTGCACATGCTGCAACATTTTCCACTTTCACGCAAACTGAAAATGTATAATTAAACAGGGGAAACAACATCTTTAATGAACACCTACATATAGAAAAAAATCAAACAAAAACATGGGTTCTGATTTTCATTTCTTAACCATGTTTTCCAAATTCAGAAATACACATACATATTTCTCAACTACATCATAAACAATACACATACCAATGTAAAATATGTATTCAAATTTGTAGTTTGGAATAGGTAGAAAACATTACTGTAGTTAACAACAGAAAAGTGGAAAATGTGGTAGACCTCTAACAGTGGGAAGGGCTCGTTTGAGCCCTAATGAGATCTGCATTAAAATCTGTAACATGATACACGCATTTTTTCCACTCATCTGTATGATAAGTACACATTTCAATAAAGCTTTACGTCAAAGTTCTAACATTTTTAGATTGCTGCTTTGCATACAAAACTTCACATGACCACTCAGATGTGTGCCCAAGTTCTGAAGTTCCCAACATTTCTTTATTTACTTCAGTTGCTTTTTCTTAACACTGAAATCTAACTTTGTGCAGATTATTAACACTTTTCATACTCATTCTCTGCAGGCAACTTTTCCCATTTCTCAATGTCGTCGTCCATCTTAATCCTTTGCACACATTTGCCCTGGCACTTCTGTTGCTTTACTGATTCGTTCAGTTCTACATTTGGCCCTTCATTTGATTAGCTTTCTTGTTGTCCTCTTGCTCTTTGTTGCTTCCCATTTATGAGTTCATTTACTAGATGAAGAATGAACACTTCCCTGCAGCTTATTCTTAGTTATTTGATTGCAGAATATTCATACCTTTATTGCTGACATGTCTAGGATATTATAAAAAGATATGCATTGGGCATCTCCTTGGAAAGATTTTTGATGTGCAGCAACATGTACGCTGCATATTTTCGTATTACGAAAGTATAAATTCGAATTCCACCAAACACCGCATGTTACTTTCCGAACCATTGTAATCGAGATTGCGATGCGCTTTTGTAAGCCAGTTATAGCCCATGACACGTGATCGCGCCAGCCGATGACAGTGGTTATTCAGACCACTAGACACGTGATCTAGTCAGCTAATAGTAACATCACTGTTAAGTAGCACGGATACACAAACAGGAAATGTTAATGTTTTAAATTAATATGCATAGTGTTGCTACAAGAAAAGCAAAGCTTTCACATATCATATTGGTCTCTAAGGTTAATAAGCTGCAAGAGAAGCAAAGCTTTCACATATAAAGTTGAAATTTGTTGCGCATGTTACACTTTAGGATATATCACACAAATGTGCCAGTAAAATTTTTAGCAGAGTCCAGTGACTTGTTCTCAAAGTTTTCCATAAATAAATTAGCTGCTGCAGAGGGGAGAGAGCTTCCCATAGCACTACATCAATTTGCTCCTAATAACTATATGAGTGTCTGATCTTCTGGGTTCGAAATGCTTCTAAATGGCTAGTCATCAAATGCACTGTGATTTAAGAAATTCATCATACATTCTCGCACGTAGTTCAACTTGCGTAAAAGGAAATTTACTTTGAAAATAACACTTTTCAAACCAACATTCATTCACAATATTTTCCGGCGACCTGTTAGAAATAGGCTCATTTCAGTAGTCGTCAGAGCGCCAGATAACAGGCGCCACCATGCTTTGGCAGTTGCTATGACGCAGGAAGCCCATATGTTCATACGTGTAAAACATTAAAAGATCTTACATTATGTCATAAAAGAAAAGAGACCTCAGAGGATACTCCAAGAGCATCGGAATTTCGTGAACCATATTAAAATTGCACATGTAAAGTGCATACTTAAAGAGCACATTCTTAAGTCCAGATTCCCAATGAAGTAGGCCTCGACCTATTTTCTTTGAGTACCAGTACTGTATTAATTTATTTTTGATTCTTTATTATGGCATAATGCCATACATGCTAGAAGATGAAAATGTGCACTTGAAATGCAGCGAGCAGTTGAAATTAGCCAATAGTGTGGAACTAAACACTGTTTCAAACACATCGACTGCCTCAGAGTAAAAGATTAATAAAAACCAAATTTCTTTAGAAAACTGACAAAAATAAAAATAACTACATCATTCTACAAGGCGATTAATGCATGGCTGTCAGAAAAGTGGAAATAAAATAAAATCTGGAGCTAATAACGTATATTAGCCTTCCGTAATTATCTGAACATATTTTAATTCCCGGCCACAGAAATCCATTTTGTTTTCATTTGACATGAGAGCAGTAAACGAAGAGGAAACAGCAAAATCACTAAATGTAAACACGGGTCACACGGAGACTACGCACTTCCCCACTACAACTCAGACTGCTCTGCGCATCATCAGCCTCGGATCTACGATATTTCCAAGCCAGGGGAATACTAAGATTGTGGTGACCCCCTTCCCAGCCCCCCCCTCCATCGTGTTTGATACACGTCAAAAATTTTAAAAAATCGAATTTTCAAAACTATGTTCATTTTGTAGCACACATCTTTCTGAAGAGTCTGATACACAAAACATATATGTTTGAGGAAATGTAAGACATGTTATTTGGTCTTTAGTGTGCCAGAGTGCAATACCGCCCCGCTTCACACAGCATTCTTTTATCGACGTCACTATTTCGCTCCATGGAATTGAAACATGTATATTTTGTACTGGATGCCATCAAACTATATTCACAACAGTAGAAATTAAAATGTCCTGTGCTGCCTCTCCTGCTCCCAGTTGCCTGGTTCGACATCTTGCCCCTCTTAAAAAAATCTCGCAATTACTACTGGATGGGATTATGTGTAATCGGGAGAACAAGAACTCTTCAGAAAATTTGCACTCTTTATTGCCTGTTAGCTTATAACTTTGTTAAATATAGGATACATAAAACCAGTGGAGACAAGAGGCAAGCAATACAGTACACATTTCTTCAACCCTTAGCTCCTAGCATTGTTTTCTTTCTTATCTTGCTACAGCTTTACATGGCGTGCTTTCCTTTCTGTGAAAGGACCTATTACCTCATCAAACTTCATCAAACATTTTGCTACATGAAAAATCGAAATATTGTTGTCTAATACTGCGTAAGCTGTTAATACAAATAGTATCCAAGACTGGTATGGTTTCTTGATATGCTTACGTCTATTTTGTCACTGTCTGCTGGAAAAAAAAATAGGCCTTTCTAACACTGCAGAAATTGTAAGACACACAAAATAAATGAGACTATTTTGGCACAAATGGTCATTTTTATAACACGACAGAATATAATTCACGAAGACCAACGTAAAATGCCTATTAGGCCTACTACAACCAAAAAGCTTTATGTTAGAAAATAGTTTCACATTTCATTCATATGCTCCAGTTTCTCGAGCACGAGATCGAAAAGTAGTAGTACGAGATTTTTATATAAATTTAGAATCGTCACACTCTTCCATAATTTGTGTGATGTCCCCATTTCCTCTCCTTCCTCGTTCTAATAAACAGTGTTGTCATCACTAATTCTGGAACTATTTCTGCCTTTGTCAAAACTTATTCACCAGTTAACTCCACTAACCCTGCCAGAATCACCGGTTTAGTTATCCCTGATTAATCTCCAGTTAGGCGTTATGTTCGTTCAAACCATTTTCCGCATTACTTCCAGAACAGAACTTACACGGCTGCTAGAAGGGGACTGTACAACTGGCGCTTACTAGTGTAGCGATCTGCCCAAACATTTTCTGACAAAATTTCATTTTCCTGGATACACCGAGAAGATAATACATAATCTTTCTTACTTGTTATTCCTATTAGTCATTTATTTCCACTCTGGTAGTCTGACTCTATGAATTTCCCTAGTAATTATAAGAGCGCTGATCATTCGCAAAACCCAAACAACATAATCAGACAGCGATTGGCGTTCACTTGTTCGGCTTTACTCTACTCAGCTTGTATACCCCGATGCCCTTTTGCCTGCAGAAAGTTTATTTCTAGATGCAACAAGGATTCCCCTGACAGACATCATGTACATTATGGACGCATTCAAAACTCAACTTATGATTTTTTTTCTTTTCTTTTACTATGGGACCAAACTGCTCATGTCGTCGGTAACTAGGCTTACACACTACTTTAACCTAACTTAAACTAACTTACGCTAAGGACAACACATACATCCGTATCAGAGGAAGGATCCAAACCTCCGACAGGGGGAGCCGCGCGAACCATGGCAAGTCGCCTCAGACCCCACACGGCTACTACCCCGCACGGCTTATTATTCATTCAGAAATTAACTTATAGGGTGTGTTCAAAAATCAACAGGGATGCGAATCAAAATCATATGAGTAATCTATAGACCAACATGGGCTGGATGCTAAGTGCTTTGTGAATCAAGCTTTTTTTCCTCCTCAAGAATATAAATTTGGTGCCCCCACCCTCCCTCATAGATCCGGGCCTGCTGCGCATGCATGAATCTGGCATCTTGGGCGTGGCAGTAAAATTTTCCCCGGTAGCATCTAGCTGCTGGCTGCAACTTCTTACACAGCCATCAGAGACATTTCTGCAGCCAGAAACAGGAGAAGGTACTACACATACGCCACTCAACTGCGCATGTGCACGAGCCCGCTCGTAACTGCTAAGACTAATCTAATGTAAACCATTGTGACATCACGCTCATCAGAGGCAATTTGTTGTTATCAAGCATTGCATAGTCTTCGTAAAGCCTTTTAACACGCTTTGCTGTTGGCAAACATTTGTATGAGCACTGTGTTTTTCTGTTGTATATGGCACATTTCCTTTGCAATTTATGTTTTACTTTCGTTTTTTTCTCATTCACATTTCATTGTTGCAGTATTATTCTGCAGTAGTGGGAACAGTAATATCCTTTGTTAGAGTATCGATTCTTACCAGTCAAAATTACAAAAATTTAACTGCAAACTAAAACAACAAAAAATTCCCAGAATTCTATAAAATTCTCAGGTTTTTCCCGGTTTTCTCCTGGATGAAAAAATTCCCAGGTTGTACACATCCTGACCTTAACTGAATATTTGTGAATCATTTGAATGATGTGTACACCATACTTTGTAACATGATAAAAATTAACAGTTCCTGGTTTCTTCTTTCCTTATTCACTGACTGCTACTTCAGGATGAAGTGTGCCAGAATAATGACAGCCTTATTCTTTTTCACCGGCAGCACTGTGGGGATGCATACAGGTTTACCAGTCTTTTTCAAGATTATGATGGAATATAAGTCAGAATTGTCGCTCTTCATCCACTTGGGGACTTTTGGACAAATCTCTCTCATTGTTTCATTAACAATGTTTTCTTCTGTTGAAGTTTCTGGCTAGCTGAAGAGATGTGAAGTTATCTGTTGTCACATTCCCACATTCTCTTCTTGATTTATAGATGGCTCCATCAGATAAGGAATTATGTACTCTTCTAATGGCTGGTCATGAGGTAGGCCTCTTTCATTACCAATATAAAGGAAGCCATTGCAAATGTACTAGAGCACCACAGCTCGGAACAACATTTCATCAAAACAGTGGAATCTGATATCTTCACAAGCTCTGTCTGTTGTCATTGTATCCCTGATAAAATTAGGTCCTCAAGAATGTGATGAAATGTCACGCAAGGAAATGCCTTTAGCCCAAAAGGCACCTCTGGCATACAGGATGCCAATCATTGTCTCAAATTTCTTCAATGATATGGTACAAGCGATATTTTTTATTTCATTCCAAGCATTTGATCCTGATAAGCATGGTATGACCATCCCAGCGAAGAACACACTCCTAGAAAATTTAGACACAAAAGTGACACCAGCAGAGCATTTGATACATAAAAAAATGGTATGGCTGACACACTGTAATGTTTATAAACCTCCACCACAGAAATGACCCTCACGTGTTTTATCCAAGGCTTAACACCCGGCAGTGTACACCAGCGATTTTAATTCTCACTACACTAGATGGGGCTATCCAAGATCTACAGCTGTAGGCATTACATTAACTGACTGGGCAGACAACCAGAATCTACACCTCCTGTTCAAACACAAGGATGGAGTGACCTTTAAATCAAATGTGTGAGGCACAACTTTGATACCTGATCTTACCTTTGCCATTTGCAGAGCCACCCCATGCAAGCTACAAGGATCATCAAGGCATTCCCAAGGAGCCAACACCTCTTGGTAATTTTAGAGCTTGGGCAATCAATCTCTAACATAAAAGCCAGACCCCCCCCCCCCCCCCCCCAATCACACACACTGGAATAAATATCAAACCTACATTGAGAAGACGATACATCTAATGCCAACGACACCTGAGAACTACACAAGATTCACAAATCTGGTACACAAAGTGGCCCTAAATGCTGTTCTTCATGAGGTTAGAAAGGAATACACCCCTGCTGGAGGGAAGAGTGTGAAATACTAATGTGCACTTTGGAAGAGCAAGGATCACAAGACCGTAGAACAACTGGTCAATGTTATGAATGAAGAATGCAGAAGCAGGTGGAAGAAGGCAATGGATAGCCTAAATTTTATGCATTCCAGCAGAAAGATCTTGGGCCTGCTGTGGAAATTAGGCAGTGCCATGGAACCTCACAGCCGATCCTTGGCTCTAGTCGCCTGAAATAGCAGCTGTCCTGAAACAGACTTCTACAATCCCACTTAAATCAGCTGAAAAGAAGAATTTCCAAACACCTGAACAGTATACTGCTTAATAATCCAACCAATATGGGCACTGTGAAAGAGGTGGAAATGGAAGCTATTACCGAGGCCTTGAAGCAAAAGAACACAGGAAAAGCAGCCTAACTTAATGAAATCCTGCTAGAATTCATGAAGGAACTGGCAATTTTAGGAAGAAGGTGGGTGGCCAAACTCTGCAGGGAATGCATCAGAAAGGGAGCCCTCCCTAATACCCGGAAAGAAGTAAAAGGCATCCAAGTGCTGAAACCCAAGAAGACTAACAGCCTACGATGCACTTCCTATGAAATATTCAAGAGAATATTATGGACGGGATTAACTCCATATATGGAAGCCAACCTCCCCACATAAAGAGGGTTTTTGAGCAGGTGGAAATTGTGATCAAGTGTTATCCTTCAAAGGCCTGGTTCTCTTAGATCTTACACCAGCTTATGACACATTATCATGGTATGTATGCAGGGGAGGGGGGAGGAGGAGGGGGGAGGAGGAAAGTATTTTTCCCCACATTTCCCAGTTACAAATGCACTTTTTCCCACGTGAAAACACACTTTTCCCTTGTCATCTGACAGAGACTTCCCTCTGGAGCTGTAAAACTTGTCAATCCTTTGAATGGTAAAGGTTTTATACACTGGCATAGAACTCTGAAAGCAGTTTGTTGTTACGAAGTATTAAATAGTCTTCTTCCTTAAGTCTTCGACATATTTTGCTTTGAAAGACACTTCTGTGTGGACTGTGTTTTGTCGTCATAAATGGCACACTTTCTTTGTGACTTTGATGTTATTTCCTCATTATGTTTTATTGCTGAAGTATTATTCTGCAGTAGCAGGCTAAAGTTAAATTCTTTGTTAGGGTATTAGTTCTTACCAGTGGAAGTTGCAAAAATTCCACTGAAAACTAAAACAATGAAAAATTTGTGGAATTTTAAAAATTTCTGTGGTTTTCCTGGGACAGTTGTCCTGGGCATATAACCCTGATTATGGATCGAGGGGCTACTGCTTAAGTTAAATAAATGCAGTAAGAATGAAATGTTACTCAAAAATGTGTTACAGAGACATAACAATCAATATTTTACTTCATAAAACAAAGCTCTGACTAATGGCGAGCCACAGGGTTCGGCATTAGCACCCATTCATTTTTATCTATATATTGCTCATATGTAAGAACCAAATTACACAAATTGTCATATGCACATGACCCTGCCATCAATCATCAAAGTAAAAACTTTGACGATCTTGACAAAATATTGAATGCAGACCTAGAAGTATGGAACACCTACCACTCCAAGTGCATTTACATCCAAACCCTACCAAAATGACCAGAGCCATAATACACCTGAACAATAGACACACAGAAACAAAACCGCAGCTCTCTATGAATGACCAATGCATAAGACATAAGAATGAAATCAGATTGCATTCTAATGTATAACTCGCATCTAGAAGATAGAAAACAGACATAAAAATCCCATAATGCTATTCCGTCATAACAGACTGGAACGGCATGGGGTTGTGGAGCTAGCACATTGATGATTTCAGTACTAGCCTTATCTACAGTGTGGGTGATACAACCTATAATTCCCTATACACCAAGATGCAGTACTTACAAAAAGACAAATTCAGATCACTTTCATGGAAAATCGGCAAAGAACTGCAAGACTTCAACTCTACGACAGCTTGGAAAGAACTATGGCTGTAAGTGGAACCAAATTTGGTGGACAATCCCCACAAGATGATCAATGGATCCAACCCTTTTTGGAAATCATGGAATACTTTGAACTGTGTCAGAACAGGTGTTCATAGATGTAAACAACTGATGAACAAATGGAGTCTATCAGACAACCCTGAATGTGTGTGAGGTTAAATCTAGCCAATGGATCATTTACATGTGTATGAAGTGTGAGGGAGGCCAAGGACACACACACACACACACACACACACACACACACACACACACACACAAATAATTGTGTGATGATTGCCTTTGTAAATGCCGAACAACTAAATAAACAAGTATTGTTACATGTATCTTTTGGAATGTACAACACTAACTCATAAGACAGAAGTCCACAGGCACCGATGATGTAGTGATCTGCACTTTGTGGTAGGAGTATGCAGTAGGCCCTTTTCTTCAGTATGTTCAAATCACCCCTTCTCAAGGCAACAGCATGTCAACAATCTACCATTCCATTCCATTTTCACTATTGCACCTGCTGGCTCTTCAAAGGATTCAGATGGGGAGCCATCTACTGAAGGTAACACTTCATCAATCTGGCTATCTTTTTCAGTTGCCTTTGGTAGAAAAATCATATGAACCCCGTAAGCCACTTTCCAATTCAGTATGCGAGTTCTCCAAAATCCAAAAATCTCTTCATTAGCAAGATCACACTGATAACATAAATAATAATGCCTGTACAGGCAAAAAACATTTTCTGATGAGGTGAGCAACAAACACATACATAATACGTCTGAAATTTATGATACAATTTTCAGCATGGAAACTTTTCTGACAATGCACACATCATTCAAGAAATCATAAAAATTCAGCAAACTGTAGTACACTACTGTAAAAAGGAGGAAATGTTCTGGAAGGTTTTGTGGCCAAATGTTAAAAACTGAATTAGTTATTGCAAAAATAAAAGTTGACATGCCTTTTGCCCCCTTCACTGGTCTAGGTTAAGCTACAAATAACTACAGTATCAAAAGTCAACAGATCCAAACATGTTTTATTCAATAAATCTGAACTCCATCTTCCCAAAAAGATGATACACTAATCACATACATTCTAGTTTGTATAAAGACAAAATAAAATGTACGTTTAATGTGAAGAAAAAAGAAATTAAGAATCCAAAATAAGAAATTCTGTTCAGAATAATAAATGTTTGAAACACTGGCCATGTGTTCAGTATAACAAATGTAATGGCAGTTCTAGTGGTTTTTACCTTTAGCCAATACACAGGTATGTGCAACAACAGTCATGGCTGTGTTAATTTCAGAGGAAGTGACTGCTTTCTTTTTGCATAGCTCATAGCATAAGACAGTACAGGCAGGGGGTTTATGTGCAGCAACTTGCCTTCCCGCAGCACCTCACATTTGCTCTATAGCAACACGTAAGACTGGAGAATGAACTACGTGCAGAAATGTTTGTTGCTGGACTTTTTCCACAAGACAATACTAATGTGATATTACTTTATTATCTAAGATCCAATTATCAATTATTGATCCTGTAAAGTGATTTACACAAACATCTGAAACAACACTGGGCACAACTAGTGCAGCCATATTGTTGTCTGTGCATTTGTCTGTTCAGTTGGCATCAAGCCATGCCAGCATGAAGTCCGTGTTGTTCCCACTATTTCACAAAATAAAAAAAAAAAATAAAAAATTAAAAAAAGTTTTAAATGCGTGCCACAATTGAAAATCCCACAAGTTGTGAAGTGCAGCCAGTAATAAGGCTGCACTTTTTGCATTTTATTGTTTTGGACACGTCTGCGTGCATGTTTTACTTGTTTCGCGCATTCGTTTGCACTCCATAGATGCAGTAATATTGTAGAGGGCCTTGGAATCGACAGGCGGCGCGCATGCTACAGTAACTGGCGCATGCGCGTCTTGCGGCACTTTTACGTATAAATAGTGCGACTTGCACTAGCAATCTCCAGTGTCAAACACTCGCCTGAAGATGGCTGTAAGGTTGTCAGCCGAAATATCGTGGAAAGAAGTCAATGAGATCCGGCTGCAATCCCAAAATCTTGTGGAATATTTGTCTGAATTGGTTGCGGGACATCTTTTTGCCAAATATAGCTGTGTCTATCAACGGATTCGTTGGCCAATAAGCATTGATCCTTGCTCCTTCCTTTTTTTTTTTTTTTTTTTTTTTTTTTTTTTTTTTTTTTTTTTTTTTTTTTTTTTTTTTACAATTCCCATAAGGATAGCAAGCCCAAACCATTTTCTAAGTTCGGGTCCAGTAACATCGGGAAATTTGGTATTTTTATAATCCAGTTTCCTTCTACTGCAATTTTGACTGTAGTACTTTTTGGTTTCGTTGCTAATATATTCAATGAGATTGTTCCCAATATATAATCATACAATATACCCTCGACACTGTATCTTTGGGAAATATGTTTGGACTTGGGGATCCTTCAAATTTATTATTGGTCCTCAGTAAATCAAAGTCCGACCACTGTGCACTGTCTTCTTCGTCTGATTCAGCCGAATCAGTTGGCAATCATAGCGTTCGCCGAATTCTTCTTGGACGTATTTCACTATCTTCCTATGATTCTGCTTCACTTTCTTTTTTTTTTTTAATATGCAATGTCTTCTTCCCAATCGGCCAAGTCGTCCAGAACATCAGACAAGACGTCCGCACATTCATCATAAATAATCCTATTGTCTCTTTCGTCCGCCATGATGAAAGGGCACAAGTACTTATAAAAAGAAAACACTTGTTGATGTGGGTAACTTATTGCTACCTAAACAAAACACCAACAAAATGCAAAAGATACTAACGTGCTGTCACCAGCCACTGCGCGATACTATGCAGATGACACCACTGTTGTTTCGTCGGCCATTTACCACTATTTCGCGCACGACACCACTGTGGTGTCACTGGATGGCATAGTGTTAATATCATTTTGAAAGTCCAGAAGGTGATAACAGAACCTATGAGCAACATGTTCAAACCACCAACAATGACAAATGGCAACAGTGAAAGAACAAGACTAGGTTTTTCCATGTGTGTCATCATAAAACCAAGAAACATGTGTTATAACCAAATTCATAATCTATGTTCCACTGTGAAATGCATTTGGATGTGAATCAAATGAAAGTAAAAAGATCATCATACACTATGTGATGCGAAACATCCGGACACCCCCAAAAACATACGTTTTTCATATTAGTTGCATCATGCTGCCACCTACTGCCAGGCACTCCATATCAGCAACCTCAGTAGTCATGAGACATCGTGAGAGAGCAGACGGGGTGCTCTGTGGATCTCACAGACTTCAAACGTAATCAGGTACCTGGGTTTCACTTGTGTCATACGTCTGTACATGAGATTTCCACACTCCTAAACATCCCTACGTCCACTGTTTCCAATTTGATAGTAAAGTGGAAATGGGAGGGGACATGTACAGCACAAAAGCTTACAGGTCGACCTCGTCTGTTGACTGACCAACCGCCGACAGTTGAAGAGGGTCGTAGTGTATAATAGGCAGACATCTACCCAGACCATCACACAGGAATTCCAAACTGCATCAGGATCCATTGCATGTACTATGACTAGTTAGGCGGGAGGTGAGAGAACTTGGATTTTATGGTTGAGCTGTTACTCGTAAGCCACACATCACATTGGTAAACGCAAAACAATGTCTCGCTTGGTGTAAGGAGCGTAAACATTGGACGACTGAACAGTGGAAAAACTGTTGTGTGGAGTGACCAATCACAGTACACAATGTGGTGATTCGATGGTAGGGTGTGGGTGTGGCAAATGTCCAGTGAATGTCATCTGCCAACGTGTGTAGTGCCAACAGTATAATTCGGAGGCTGTGGTGGTATTAAGGCGTGGTCGTGTTTTTTATGGAAGGGACTTGCACCCCTTGTTGTTTTGTGTGGCACTATCACAGCACAGGCCTACATTGATGTTTTATGCACCTTCTTGCTTACCACTGTTGAAGAGCAATTCGGGGATGGTGATTGCATCTCTCGACACGATCGAACACCTGTTCATAATGCACAGCCTGTGGCGGAGTTGTTATACGACAATAACATTCCTGTAATGGTCTGGCCTCCACAGAGTCCTGACCAGAATCCTACAGAATACCTTTGGGTTGTTTTGGGACGCTGACTTCACGCCAGGCGTCACCGACCGACACTGATACCTCTCCTCAGTGCAGCTCTCTGTGAAGAATGGGCTGCCGTTCCCCAAGAAACCTCCCAGCACCTGATTGAACGTATGCCTGTGAGAGTGGAAGCTGTCATCAAGGCTAAGAGTGGGCCAACACCATACTGAATTCCAGCATTACCGATGGAGGGCATCACAAACTTTTAAGTCAGGTGTCCGGATACTTTTGATCACATAGTGTATATAAGAGCATGCCATGTAATGTTATCCCAAGAACATGCATTTCATTAAACAACATATTTTTAAGAACCCAACACACGTAATTTTAACACAAACCTCAGGTTCTCCAGTGTTCAGATTTGTCTGTATCAGTATTTTTCCTATTCGAATGTCTTTACAAACATCACAGACGGCTTGTTCCATCGTTTCACCAGCTCTCAAAATCGATACTCCACATATCTTTTCAGTAGCACTCTTTTTACCAGTATATTGTGTTCCTTGTGGTGTCTCAACTATATGCTCCTGAAATGCAAAGAGTAAAATTTTATTTCACTACCAGATTTTGAATTCAGTCAAATCAATTAAACTCACCAACCACTATTTAGGGTATATTTCTCTATAATCACTTAAAGTTGGCCTCAGAATTCATACAAAATTCTAAAACTAATAAACCTATGTATATTTTATCAGCAGCAAATTAACATGTGATGGCATACCCAATCACAATTGGTTATTTTTCCTAACTAGCAGCAGAATGCTAGTTTCAATTTCTTCCACTACTGTCCCTGAAAGAACATTCAGGCATCTCCACCCTTTTTTTAAAAAAATAAAACATAAAAAAGGATTAAATCCCAAGTGGTAAAGTTCAGTAAAAATGCAAGTTGTTATAGTTCGTCTTTGATGAAACAGCACTACAAGGGGCCTGAAACAAAAACCCCTTGAAAAATTGAAGACAGCAGCACTAGAGTTCCTATAATACACTCCTGACTACATTCAGTAATGTTCCACCACTCTGGGTGTTGATAACCAGCAAATATGAGTAAATGACATTAGCGCAACAAGTTGTTCACGTGAATTCATTGGTCTGTTGCCTGGAAACACGTGCCACATCAGTGCCCTTGGGAGAGAGCTGTGGCGGTGATGTGGCTCTGTTGTTGTTCCTGCATAGTGATTTGAGAAGATTGGGGGGGGGGGGGATCTAGATTCTAGTATTGATTAAGTACTTCGTAAAGAAAGGTATGAAAGCAAAGGACATTTAGCCAATTTTCCAGAATACACTGAGGACTCTGCTCCTTCATATTCATCTGTTGCCAAGTGGACAAATGAATTTAAATTTGGTCAGGAGAGCTTAGATGGTGATCTGCGCAGTGGTCGGCCAAGATGTCGCTACTCCAGAAATCATTGCAAAAGTGCACAAAATGATCATGGAGGATCACTGATTGAAAGAGTGTGAAATTCCTCATGCTTGTCAATGTCATCTGAAAGGGTATATCACATTTTAACTGAAGAATCAGAAATGAAAAAAATTATCTGAAAGATGGGTGCTGCGACTCTTGATGCAGGATCAAAAACGCATGAGAATTGACGTATCAGAACAATATTTGGCCCATTTTAGCAGAAAGGAACAAGATTTTTTGCACCACTCAGTGACCACAGATGAAACTTTGGTACACTACTATACCCCAGGGACAAAATAACAGTCAAAGCAGCGGGAACATGCTGATTCTCCGCCACCAAAGAAAGCAAAGACAATGCCTTTGGCTGGAAAGGTCATAGCATCAAATGTTCTGGTGTTCTGGGATGTGAAGGGGTTCTGTTTGAAGATTATCTCCCCACTGGGCAAAAAATTACTGGAATATACTATCCTAACCTCCTAGACGAATTGCACCAAAAGATACACGAAAAAAGGCCAGGTTTAGTGAGGAAAAAGGTCATCTTCCATCAAGACAATGTGCGCCTGCACACATGTGCCATCTCCATGGCAAATTACACAAACTAAAGTATGAATTGTTGCCACACCCACATTATTCACCTGATATGACTCCAATCAGACTTCCATCTCTTCCCAAAACTGAAAATTTTTCTTGGTGGATGAAGATTAAATTCAAGCAAAGAATTGATAGACAGAGTTGACAACTACTTTGCAGGTCTGGAGAAAACTCATTTTCAAGATGAGATCAAGGGACTGGAACATTGTTGGACTAAGTGTATTAATCTACAATGAGACTACATTGAAAAATAAAACAAATTCAGTGATGTAAGTACTCTTTTCTATCTCATTCCAAGAACTTTTCAAACCACCCTCATGTATCCCACAGGAACATCGGAATGAGAGCATATAGACGATCGGTTTCCCTTCTCCATACATAACTGAAGTATGACAATTTGCTAAATTTGCTTGAAGTACCCTTCTGTTATGCACTGTGCAGTGACTTGTGGAGTATATATGTAAATATAGTAGATGTAGAAGTCTCACACAGATGAATAAGATCTACGGAACTGTCTTATGCCCTTATTTTCTGTCGTTTTTGCAGTTTTCTTTTTTTTTTCTGTACGATAATACAGTTCTAGCAGCCGAAAGGTCATTAAAATGTGCATCAGGATACATTTTGTAGCATAACAGTCACTATTCTGATAGAACGACTTGCACAATATGTCAGCATGCTTACGACCACACTGTTTCACTTTCACCTCCAGTACATGTTCGAAATGAGTGTTGTAATGGAAAATTGGCACAAACTAGTACTGTGGTGACTGGCTGTTCAAATGGTTCAAATGGCTCTGAGCACTATGGGACTTAACATCTATGGTCATCAGTCCCCTAGAACTTAGAACTACTTAAATCTAACTAACCTAAGGACATCACACAACACCCAGTCATCACGAGGCAGAGAAAATCCCTGACCCCACCGGGAATTGAACCCGGGAACCCAGGCGTGGGAAGCGAGAATGCTACCGCACGACCACGAGCTGCGGACGACTAGATGTATATTTGTTGTTTAATGAGGTACTGTTTACATGGCACTAGAGCAGTTGCTACTTAACTACATGCTTCATTAGTTTAAATATCCTTCCACAGCTAATTTTTGTTTGCGTGCAGAGTGTGTGTGTGTGTGTGTGTGTGTGATTGTCCTCTGAATTGGGAATTTTCCCTCCACTCTACCACTATAGGAACAGACAGGAAAATAGTCATATTTAGTAATAGAAACCATCTAACACGACAAGAAAACTTCCAAATAATTCAGGAGCCAATAAGATAAACGAAACACTTATTTAATACCAGGCCATAAATTTAACGCTTTTCTAGTAAATTTGCTTTAACAGGGTAATAACTTTTGTGCACGTAGAATTTAGGGGGCACGCGTGCAAACACTCCCACTCGGTCAGTTGTGTGTGTGTGTGTGTGTGTGTGTGTGTGTGTGTGTGTGTGTGTGTGTGTGTGTGCCACTGCTGCCACTTGGTTGGTTGATTTTTTTATTGACTCCTTTATATTATATTACCAATAATTTGTATTTATAACTAAATATTCCAGAATTCAAATCAAAAACAGCTGCCAATATAAGTAACTTAGAACTAGATATCCTTGGTGTTGTGAAGCAACTTAAATCACTCAATGAAGGTAAGTCTTCTGGTCCAGATTTTATACCAATTAAGTTCCTTTCAGAGTACGGCAATGGAAGACTCCTTGCTTAACTGCCAAGAGAACAACTAAACTGACGAAAGATCCACACTTCAAGAGTGGAAGGTTACACACCTCATACGAATACTCAAGAAAAGAAATGGGAGTAATCCATTTAATTAAAGGCCCATATCACTGATGTCAATTTGCAGTAGGCTTTTGGAATATGTATACTGTGTTCAAACATTATGAATTACCTTGAAGAAAATGATTTATTAACAAATAGTCAATGCAGATTCAGTAATATCTTTCTTGTGAAGCACAACAAAAGCTATTTATTCACACCATGCACTGAGTGCTATTGACAAGAGATCTGAAATTGATTCCATATTTTTAGATTTCCAGGTGCTTTCTGACAGTTCCTCACAAGCGACTCCTAATCAAATTGCATCTCTATGGAGTACTGTCTCAGATTTGTGATTTCCTGTCAGAGGGGTCAGAGTTCATAGAAACCAATGTAAGATCATCGAGTAAAACAGAAATGATATCTGGTGTTCCCAAGGAAGTGTTATAGGGCCTCTGCTACTCCTAATCAATATAAATGAGTTAGCAGACAATGTCATTTACTGTCTAGTAAAGTCGTCAGAAGATCAAAATCAATTTCAAAATGATTTGGACAAGATATCTATATGGTGCACAAAACAGCAACTGACTCTAAATAATGAAAAATGTGAAGTCATCCACATGAGTATTGAAAGGAATCCATTAATGTTTGATTACACAATAAACAACACAAACCTAAAGATTATCAGTTCAACTGGATACTACGGATTACAATTACGAAGAGCTGAAATTGGAATGATCACACAGATAATGTGGGGAAGACAAATCTAAGGCAATTTTATTGGCAGAACACTTAGAGGCAACAGATCTTCTAAACATACTACCTACATTATGCTTGTCTGTCCTCTTCTGAAATATTGCTGCATGATATAGGACCCTTGATTGATGGAGGACACTGAAAAAGTTCAAAGAAGGGCAGCTCATTTTGTATTAGTGCAATATGGTGGGGAGGGGGAGTAACAAATGATATATGAATTGGGTGGCAGTCATTAAAACAATGTCTTTTTCATTGTGATGATATCTTTTCACGAAATTTCAATCAACATATTTTGTTTACATCCCATTACGTAGGCAAAAATGATCATCAACAAAATAAGAGCTCACATGGAAAGATTTAAGTGTTTGCACCCCCCTATTTGCACAACAATTAGTGACAGGCATGTATTCTTGCCCTCTGGGATGTGGGTAATTATCTCCTTGCCTCCTGTGTAAGGTAGCACTATGCTCACCAGTTAAAATAAATCCCACACAATTTCCTTCACACGCACCAATAACAGTCACCACAATATCACACACAACTTCTCTCTGTTTACAGTTTATTCTACACATGCCAATAAGCATGTTCGATTAACCCATTATACTTATTCCCAGTTGACACACAACATAGATCAACAAAGTTTTGCTACCTTCTCCCACATTATTTTCTAGTTACTCAGAACGTATGCTCTAGAAAACTAAACAAACGACAGATCTTAGTTTGTTCTGATGTGTCCAATATCAAGTGAAATATTCACCACAGCACAACACTTTATTCACCACAGCACAACACTTTATTCACCACAGCACAACACTTTATTCACCACAGCACAACACTTTATTCACCACAGCACAACACTTCTTGCAAAAGAATCCTCTCACATTGTTTGTGACTGCATGCCATAGACTACAGAAAAAAAAACTACGGTATGTTGATGATTTTCACTTATGGACCGTCTGACAGCAACTGAATAAAACACAATTTTAGTGCCATACGCGTTTCGCCTTTATTTTCTGCAAGGCATCATCAGTGGCCTGTAATATGTACATATGTTAGCTATTTTATTTACATTTTTGTCACTGTGCCTATAGGTTATAAACAGTTCTGGTGGTTGGTATTTCCTATTAAGTAGTAATGTTTTGAACTGTACTTACAGGTTGCGTAGACAGTTTCTTACATATTATGCTCCTGTTGCATTTTTGGTCTTGTTCTTCTTCCTTTGAGCGTCAATTTGCTGTTTTTTCTGCATTCCACAGCACTATGCACTGAACGCTTTTTTTAATGCAATGTTTTGGTTTCTGTTGCCGACTGTCAAATGTTTTTGCCAAAGATCGAATATTACTGCCAAACTTATGAGTGTAACTATCGAAGTATCTGTGGTCTGTTCGTGCATGCATTTGTGTGTGCGCTTGTGTATATGTGTGTGTGTGTGTGTGTGTGTGTGTGTGCGCTTGTGTATATGTGTGTGTGTGTGTGTGTGTGTGTGTGTGTGTGTGTGTGTGTGTGTGTTTTTTGGTGTCATATTAATTTAATTTAATTTTATTGTATTTAATTATTTATTTTTGTTTATGTCCTGTGTATGTGATATATATATATATATCATTATAATAGAAGGAAACATTCCACGTGGCGAAAGCTTGAATTTTGTGTGTATGTTTGTGTTTGTTTGTGTGTCTATCGACCTGCCAGCGCTTTCGTTCGGTAAGTCACCTCATCTTTGTTTTATATATATATATATATATATAATTTTTTTTTTTCACGGGGGGCTGTGTGTGTGTGTGTGTGTGTGTGTGTGTGTGTGTGTGTGTGTGTGTGTGTGTGTGTATTTTGGTGTTATATACTTTTTTTTATGTTATCATTTCCTTTATTAAGTGTAGTAAGGAGCCTGTGCTGATGTGTGTTTGTTCATTTATCACATGTTTGTTTTCTGCTATGGCTTTCTGGATGTGGAAGTTTTCTTGCATTTGTATAAGATGTTTGTCATGGTTGCTTATTCTCATTATTTTCATTTCTTGTTCCATGTTTGTAGGATGATGGTTGTAGTGTTTTAAATGCTCTGCAAATGTGGAATGGTTTGTTTCATACTTCCAACATCTGATATGTTCTTTGTATCTTGTTTCAAAATTCCTGCATGTCATGCCTATGTATACAGCATCACAACTTTGACATTCAAGTTTATATATTCCTGATTGTTGGAATTTGTCCCTCTTGGTAGCTGGCTGGCTTAGGTGTGATTGAAGGGTTTGCCCAGGCTTATATGCTATTTTGAAGCCCTGTCTCTTTAGGATGTTTGCAACTCTGTGTGTTAGTTTATGTGTGTAGGTCATGGTGTACCATCTGGTTCTTTTCTGTGTGGTGTTGTCATTGTGTGTGTTTGTTGAGTGTGTTTGTAAGTTTTCAGCTTGTGAGTTCTTTTGTATTGTGGAAATGTTGTGTTTGTTTTTTATTTGTGTTTTTATTTTTTGATTGAGCCTGTGTACCACATGTGTGTCATACCCGTTGTTCCTAGCTATTTGTATGATCGTGTTCATTTCTTGTTCATAGTTTCTCTTACTGAGTGGGATTCTGTTTAATCTATGTAACATGTGTCTTAGTGCTGCAAATTTCTGGCTTTGGGGGTGGTTGGATGTGGAATGTATTATTGTGTCCGTGGCTGTTGGTTTTCTAAAGATGTTAAATGTATGTTTTCCATTTTCTTTTTTAATTGTAATGTCAAGAAAATTTATTTGATTTTCTTTTTCTTTTTCAAGTGTGAATTTTATGTTCTTATGAGCTTTGTTTATTTCTGAATGGAGTTCATCTATTTTTTCACTTGGCTCGTCTACCAAACAAATAATGTCATCCACGTATCTGTACCAATATATGATTTTGAAACTTTCATTTGTGGTTATCTTATCAAATATCTGATTTTCAAGGTGACTGATGAAAATGTTTGCTAGTGTTCCTGATATTGGGGATCCCATGGGCAGTCCATCAGTTTGTAGATAATATTCTTCCTCAAACTGAAAGTAGTTTTGTTCAGTTGTCAGTCTGAGCATATCTGTTATTTCTTTTATTGCGTCTGTGGTGAGGTTGCTGTGGGATGAGAGATTTTGTTCTATGATTTCTATTGTTTCTGTGATAGGGATGGAGGAATACATATTTTCTATATCGAATGAAATCAGTGATGCTGTGTGTGGTACCTGTATGTTCTGTATATTTTCTATTAGGTTTCCTGTGTTTATCACTGTTCTGTTGTTTTCTACTTTATAGTGTTCTGTAACTAACTTTTGGAGGTGTTTGGCTATGTGGTATGTTGGGGCTTTCTTGAAGTTGATAACAGGTCTCATTGGCATTCCGTCTTTATGTACTTTCGGTTGACTGCGGAGTGTTGGTGCTTGTGGGTTTTTCTGTGTTAAGTAGTATTTTTGTTTGTCTGTGAGTGTGTGTTCAATGTTTTTCAGTGTTCGTTTCACATTTGCCTGGAATCGTGTAGTTGGATCTGACTTCAGTTTTTGTATTGCGTTGGTGTTCATGTATTCCTTGGTTTTTGTGATGTATTGCTCTTTATCCATGAGTACTGTTACATTTCCCTTGTCTGCTCTTGTTATTAATACGTTGTTGTTTGTTAACTTTTGTTTTAACCTTTTCATGGTAGCTGCTTCTGTTTGGTTGTTCTTATTGTGTATCTGCTGTGTTTGTTTTATTACGCCTTTTATTTCTTCTTTTACTAGTTCTCTTGTCAGTCCTATGTTTATTTCACAATTATTTTGTTGTTCTTCACGTGTGAGGATGTGTTCGGTTTCTACTATGAGATTTTCTATGTATTGATTGTTTACCTTGCTATTGGTGCAGTGTTTCAAACCTTTTTCCAAGAGCATTTTTTCGTTTTCGTGTAGTTCTGTCTCTGTTAGGTTAACTAAGCATGGATGAAATGAGTGTTGGTGTTCATGTGGTTTCACATTTAAAATGTAAATGTATTTTTGCGTCTTTTTTTACTGTTAGTTTCATTATCTTGTGCTTACGTTTGTTTTGTAAATGTTTCATTGCTATGTATGTGTTGTGCTCAGTTTTTTCTACTAGTGCCATGAAAACTGCGGCGTTTCCTACATTTACACATTTGGAGTGAAAACAGAAGTCCTCTGTTTAGCATCACATTATAAGATGTTATTTCACAACTCTCATTTTCTTACCTTAAATGGTAGCAGTGACAATGCAAATTCGATGACAAGACGAATTAGCCTCTTTGAATAAAATATAAATTCATCCCTTGGTGTGTCTTTATTACGAATAAATGTATGCAATCCTTTCACCTGCGGTGTTGAAGGAAGCAAGAAAACAGATTCTGGAAGTGGCTGTCCAATGTATGAATGTGCCAGCTGTTCTCTTACTTTGAATCCTCTCTGAAACATATTAGAATATAATTACATTTGAAAAGATTGAATCACAAAAATGCAGAAACTTTTTGTCTAAAAGCAGGAAGACTAAATGTTTACTCATCTACTATGTTGGAGTTGTTCAACATACTACTCATTCCCTTTCTAAGTTTTCCCCTTAATCTTGGAAAAGAGAATGCACTGTGCTGCAATGCTGCAACATTCCTTATGCTAGAGTACACTGACCATTATTAAAATTGCATCACCTACATAAAATGGTCTGAATTAATCAAAACATAATGTAGGCCAGGATTTCATCATGATAACATCACAGACCATTTTTATTTATTTCAACTCTTTGTATGTTGTCTGTCAATATTAGAGCCAAAGCATTCAGAAGAGCAAGCTTTGAATGAAGAGCCAGAAAGATGGGGTATACCCACCTGTATGTGGGATAATGCGTATAAAGCTCCACAACCACATTGTTGGGGCAGTGCATTACATAAAATTAAAGTATAGGCAAATCTAGTTCAACTTACATGGAGGTGATGTAGGATAGTGGATTCCTTCCATGAGGAAAGGAAGGAGGAATGCCAAGTAATCTTCTTGTTGTTGCAGTATTTAATAAAGGACAGTGGACATGTTTGTATGGGTGCACGACGACAAGGTCTTTAGCGACTGCGTGAAAACAGATTGAGACGCGTGTCAGTAAAATACACAAAACATGAAGCTAAAACAGCACATAAAAGACAGGTAGCAAAAGTTGGGAAAACTATGTGCATGCCCGCACAGAACCACGGAACAAATTATTGTGTCAATAGTAAAACATTAATGACATAGGAATTATTTTTAGGATACGGTTCTAGGGCACGAAACTGCTACGGTCAGCACCAGTTCTGCGGCTTAGTGAAGGGCAAAACACCAAAATTTAAATCACCAGCAATGGGAGTGAAACTCAAGGAGGAGAGAAACTAAAAACGGAAGAAAATCTTAGAAAACTGCGATTTAAGGGGGGTTGTTTTCCCAAAAAGAGCTTTGAATATTGATGTCATCTCACTGACACAAACTCAAGTATGCAATCAGCTGAGCACATGTCATCTGCTAAAAGGGAATATACAGGGTGAGTCACCTAACGTTACTGCTGGATATATTTCGTATACCACATTAAATACTGACGAACCGATTCCACAGAACAAACATGAGGAGAGGGGCTAGTGTAATTGTTTAATACAAACCATACAAAAACACACGGAAGTATGTTTCTTAACACAAACCTATGTTTTTTTAAATGGAACTACGTTAGTTTTGTTAGCACATCTGAACATACAAACAAATACGTAATCAGTGCCGTTTGTTGCATTGTAAAATGTTAATTACATCCGGAGAAATTGTAACCTAAAGTTGACGCTTGAAACCTCAAGACGTTCAGTTGCGTGTTGTAACAAACACGGGCCACGGTCGGCGAGCTGCATCTGCAGGGACATGTTTACGATGACAACCGTGTTTACAAGTGTGGCTGTAGTGCACTGTTGTGGTTTGGTCTAGCTGTCGCAATGTCCGCATGTTGCGCTTGCTGCTATTGTTATTCTGCATTCGTCTCCGCACGCAGACCAACTGTAGTACACCGTGTTACCAGACGTCTGTGATAGTGTAGTGTTGTAGGAACTGTGACCATGGTGTATTCGAACTCTGAAAAGGCGGAGATGATACTCATCTATGGCGAGTGTCGACGAAATGCAGCTGAAGCCTGCAGGGTGTATGCAGAACGGTACCCGGACAGAGAGCATCCAACGTGCCGCACATTGCAAAACATCTACCGCCAACTGTATGCAACAGGTATGGTCGTAGCACGCAAACGGGTCCGTAACAGGCCCATCACAGGAGAAGCGGGTGCCGTTGGTGTGTTAGCTGCTGTTGCCATGAACCCACACACGAGTACACGGGACATTGCGAGACCCGGTGGACTGAGTCAAAGTAGTGTCATGTGCATACTGCATCGTCACCGCTTTCACCCGTTTCATGTGTCGCTACATCAGCAATTACATGGTGATGACTTTAATCATCGAGTGCAATTCTGTCAATGGGCATTAACAGAGAATGCGTTGCAATTCTACCTGTTTACCGATGAAGCGGGTTTCACAAACCACAGGACAGTGAATCTACGGAACATGCATTACTGGTCCGTGGACAATCCTCGCTGGCTCAGACAGGTAGAGCGACAGTGACTGTGGACTGTAAATGTATGGTGCGGAATCATAGGCGACCACCTCATTGGTCCTCACTTCATTGCAGGGGCCCAAACAGCTGCAACATACATCGCGTTTCTACAGAATGATCTGCCAATGTTGCTCGAAAATGTCCCACTGGAAACGCCTCGACGTATGTGGTATCAGCATGATGGTGCACCTGCACATTCCGCAATTAACACTAGGCTGACCCTTGACAGGATGTTCGACGGGCATTTCATAGGACGTGGAGGACGTATAAATTGGCCAGCCCGTTCTCCTGATCTTACACCTCTGGACTTCTTTCTGTGGGGTACGTTAAAGGAGAACGTGTACCGTGATGTGCCTACAGCCCCAGAGGATATGAAACAACGTATTGCAGCAACCTGCGGCGACATTACACCAGATGTACTGCGGCGTGTACGACATTCATTACGCCAGAGATTGCAATTGTGTGCAACAAATGATGGCCACCACGTTGAACATCTATTGGCCTGACATGTCGGGACACACTCTATTCCACTCCGTAATTGAAAACGGAAACCACGTGTGTGCGTGTATCTCACCCCTCATGGTAATGTATTTGTGCGTCAGTGAAAAAGACCAATAACAAGGTGTTAGCATGTGGACATAATGTACTGTTCCAGTCTCTTCTGTACCTAAGGTCCATCACCGTTCCCTTTGGATCCCTACGTAATTCGGTGCTCTCCGATACACACAATCGAACAGCGGAGGAGTGGTACTCAAGCGTCAACTTTAGGTTACAATATCTCCGGATTTAATTAACATTTTACAATGCAACAAACTGCACTGATTACGTATTTGTTTATACGTTCAGATGTGCTAACAAAACTAACAGGGTTCCATTTAAAAAAACATAGGTTTGTGTTAAAAAGCATACTTCCGTGCATTTTTTTTTTATGGTTTGTATTAACCAATTACACTAGCCCCTCTCCTCACGTTCGGTCTGTGGAATCGATTCGTCAGTATTTGATGTGGTTTACGAAATATATCCAGCGGTAATGTTAGCTGACTCACCCTGTATATCAGGCAACAGCTGTAAATGGGAGCACAGCAGATTAAATTAAGGGCACTGAAGTAAAAGGTGTCTCACTGTCCACAGTTGAGAGCAGTGGGGACAAAGCGGAGGAGGATCACCACTTAAAAGATGTTAGTGGCTACAAACATAGTGCCCAATCCAGAGTCTAGTTAAAATTACCTCCTCCCGACGCCGAGACCGGGAGGAAGATGTCCAAGCACAGGAAAGAGGTTTTCTGTCCCGTAATTTATTATCGGGAAGTGCAGACCAATGCTTGTGTGATAAAAGAGCAACATGGCAGCATAAAACACTCTGGAGATCAGCAAAGGGAACCATGCGAACAGCGAGCCGAGGAAGGGAGACTGCAGCCATTGCCACTATATAGGCTGCCTAATTTCCGTGGATACCAACATGCCCTGGGTTTCAGAGGAATGCCACAGAGACACCGCTCAAGAGGAGCACGTGGAGGCAGTCCTGAATCCAGTGGACCAGAGGGTGTACGGCATAAAGAGCTTGGATGTTTAGAAGAGAGCTGAGCGATTTCAAGCATATAATATACAGTATCAGCTTATGGTGAAGGATGTATTGGACAGCGTGGAGAACAGCATAAAGCTCTGCAGCAAAACCAAAACATTGGTCACGAAGCTAAAATCCAATAGGGGTGTCGCCAACAATATAGGCACTCCCAACACTGCAGGTGGTCTCTGAGCTGTCAGCATAAATAAATGTGGCATCCACCACTTAGGCGCATAGAACAGCAAATGTCCTACGATAAACTATGGGGGAGAGGGGTGTACTCTCCTTGAGAAGCTGGCAAAGATCACCGAGAAGGCAGGTCCAGGGGCGAAGCCAAGGTGGCACCAATCCCCCTTTTGTCAAGAAAGTTTTAGGGGATTGGAAGGAAGGGGAACGTAGCAGTTGACGGAAGCAGCCTCCCGGTGGTAGTAGAGAGGAAGGGCAGCCTGCATACCCTAAATTCAAGGCGGCGTTGAAAAAAAGGGCATGGGTCGGATGAGCAGGCATGGAAGATAGATGACTAGCGTAACAACTCAAAAAGGACAGCTCGCCAATTGGACAGTGGGGCTTCAGCAGTCTCAGCATAAAGGCTCTCCACGGGTCTGGTGCAAAAAGCTCCAGACTCTAAACACAATCCATAGTGGTGGACAGGGTCTAGACGCCGAAGAATAGATGGCCATGTAGAGGAGTAGATTATGCTTCCATAGTCCAATTTCGAGTAGACTAAGGAGCGATATAGGTGGAGGAGGACCACTCTGTCTGCTTCCCAGGAGGCACCACTCAGAACACAGAGGGTGTTGAGGGATCGCAGACAGTGAGCCGAAAGATATGAAACATGGGAAGACCAGAACAGTTTTCTGTCAAACATAAGTCACAAGAATTTGGCAGCATCCATGAATGGAAGGTCAAGAGGGTTTAGATGTAGGCAAGGTGGATAAAACTCCATACAACACCAAAAATTTATACAGACGGTCGTACTGGAAGAAAATCTGAAGCCGGTTTCGATGCTCCACGAGTCGAGGCAATTGAGACATCCTTTAAGACATCATTCAAGAAGGCTGGTCCTTTGAGATCTGCAGTAGATTGTAAAATCATTGACAAAGAGGGAGCCTGAGACATCAGGAAGGAGACAATTCATAATTGGATTTATGGCAGTGGCAAACAGTACAACACTTACCATGGAAACCTGGCGCACCCCGTTTTCTTGGGTGAAAGTACGGGAGAAAGTAGTGTTCACCCGCACCTTAAATGTATGCTCTATCATAAATTCATGGCTGAAAAGGGTTAGCCGACCTCGAAAGCCCCAAGAGAACAGTGTGCGGTGGATGCCGGTCCTCCAACAGGTATCGTATGCCCTCTCCAGATCAAAAAACATAGCTACCATTTGGCATTTCCTGAGAAAATTGTTCATGATACAAGTGGAGAGAGCAACAAAATGGTCAAATGCAGAACAATGTTTTTGGAATACGCATTGGGCAGGAGTTGAAAGGTTTCGGGCCCCAGCCACCAGCCTAAATAGCAACTTATCATGCACTCCAAAACCTTACATACATTACTTTTGAGAGAGATGGGATGATAGCTAGAGGGGAGACATTTGTCCTTTCCAGGTTTTCCTATCTTCTGGGAAAGGTACTGTCAGTCCAGATTCGATTATAAAGGTGAAGGAGATACTGCGGACTATGGTCTGATAAATGCAGCAACATTTGGATGTGGATGGCATCCGTTCCTGGGGCAGAAGAGCGAGAGGAAGAGAGTGCGTGTTGGAGTTATTGCATGGAAAAAACGATACTATAGCATTGGCAATTTTGAGAGGGGAAAGCAAGAGGTCGTACTTCTGCTGCTCGTTTCTGCAGGTGAAAGAGTCGTGGGCAAGTTGAAGAGCTCAAAATGTCAGCCAAGTGTTAACCCAATGAGTTATAAATTGCAACTCGATCCACTAAGGTATCTAGCGTGACAGTTAGCCCAGAGATCGGGGGAGAAACTAGATGTGCCAGATAACCACAGAGTTCGACTCCAACCTACAGACGAGGGAGTGAATGTGCTAAAGGAGCTGGTAAAGAAGTCCCAGCCTGCCTTCTTGCTATCGCGGATGATGCAACGGCAACACGCATGTGACTGCTTATAGCAGATACAACTAGCAACGTAAGATGATGGTGGGAAACACTATGAGCACATCTCTACTCAGATATTGCGTCATGGCACACCTCGTTCCATCAAGGAACTGGTGGGTTCTGGGACAAAGGGCAGGTACAAGGTATTGAACGTTCTGTGGCTGTAACAATAATTTCCGCAACATGATTGACCTGATCATTTATGCTAGGAAACTGACTGTCATCAAATGTTGCTAGAGAAGACAAAAGTGTCCAATCAGTTTGGGCAAATTGCCAGCGTCTTGGGCACATGTATGGTAGTTGTGTGCTCTAATCTAGGGACATGTGCAAAATCGTCACTTGAGTGTATGCCAGCAAGAGCAAACCATTAAAAGTGCCGAACTAGCTGAACAGCACCGACCAGAAGGTCCAAATGAGAGTAGGTTGATGTGAAGCCAGACAAAAAAACTAGGTTCCCTAGTGTTGAGGCAAACAAGATCTGCTTGGTGGAAGATGTCAATCAATAGGGGACCCCAACAAGCAAATAGGGGGGTGGGTGCTGACCAAGGAGATGAAGGAGATTGGCTCTTGCCATTGTTGTGGACGATGGAATGTATATGGTACAGAGAGAAGTTGTATCCAGAAGGAGAAAGACTTACAGCAACAGCTTGGAAGCAACTGTTTAAGGGGATTGGGTGATGATGGATATTATCATGAAGAAGAATCATAAGTTCCCCATGTGCCGGAGCTCCATCAACAGAGGGGAGGTCAAAACAGACTGATTGGAAATGAGGGAAGACAAAGCAAACATGTGGATGTAGCTTTGTTTCCTGAAGACAGAAGACCACCAGGGAGAAGGATCTTAAGAGGATCAACAATTCACCCCAATTGGAGCGAGTTCCACAGCTATTCCAATAGATAATCTCACTACGGCTGCCGCCAACTCAACGACCACTGACAGGTGGCGGCCAATTGCGTGGAACAGCGTTCAGCCAAGGGCAGAAGATCCTGATCCATAGGCTGTTCAGGGGCAGATCCTACCACCAGTGATCGGCTGGTTGATCGGCTGCCATCGATGCATCTCGGCGACATGGAAGACAGCCGGGGGTGGCTACCACTGTGTGATGCTGTAGAAGTGACACACCATGGTGGAGAAGGAGAGAAACTGTTTCTTATGAGCCTTCTTGGAAGCAGGACGTTGAGATGAGGGAGGAGTCGATGGTTGAGAGGTCTGGGTATGTAAAAAATTTTCACGAGTAATCTCTTTTTTGGAAGTCCAGGCGTTGGATTTTGGGGCCCATGATTTAGCACGAGCCAATGAAGGTTGAGCCTAAGAGTGAGCAGGTGACAGTGGGGAGGTTGAACAGGTGATCTTTAGTCTGGCCGATCTGACAACTGTGGCACAAAGGGTGAGATCACAAGGGAATGGAGGTGGACAATCACCCTCATGGGCATCCCTGCCACAGGTAACGCATTTGGCCGTATTGGAACACGACTGGCTGGTACGATTAAAATGCTGACACCGATAGCAACGTGTAGGGTTGGGAATGTAAAGACGAACTGAAATTATATCATATCCCACTTCAATGTTCAATGGAAGTTGAACTCAGCCAAATGTCAAGAAGAGTGTGGGTCGGTACCAATTCTTTTCAACCTTTTTCATGACTATGAATGGCCATGACGTCCTGATCAGACAGGTAATTTTCAATATCCTCTAGGATAATCCACCAAGTGATCTCGTATAAACTATCCTGCACAATGAATTTAAAGTACGGTGCACTTCCACCCGGACAGGGAAGGTATGTAGCAGTGTAGTTCGAAGCAATTTGTGTGCCTGGAGGGCACTGTGTTTCTAACGAGGTGCCATTTCGTAACCAGGAACAAGAATTTACAGGACCAGCAATTGCATCGACACCTTTCTAAATAATGAAAGGGTTGACTGTGGAGAAGTCTTGACCTTTGTCAGACCAAGAAACAACTAGGAACTATGGCACTGACAGAAGAATTGTCCATGGCTGAGACTTGTCTAGCTTTCTCTTGTGGGCAGAAGTTGTAGAATTTAAAGAAACAATTGTGAAAATATCCCCCAAGATTACCAGCATATCCGATCGTGCGCTCCTTCCTAGTGGGGGCCCTCTCTGAGGGCACTCCCAACTTAGGTAACTGTCCACACCTCAGGTCACACCTCCTGAGAAACGGATGGAGGGACCAATCGGCACGTTTGGAAGGTACTAGCTCGGGTCACCACCCCTCCCTGGACCTGGCCTTTACCAGGGGGTACATAAGTGTCCTATTTGTCTACCTGGGGCGGGGACTTACACGTTATCCCACCACCAGCTATGAGTGGTAACGCATGGGTCAGCCTTCAGACACACACAGGAGGAAGGAAAAGGAAAAGGGAGGAACAAAGAAAAGGAAAGGAAAGGAGAGAAGAATTCTCAAATGCCACAGTGGAGGAAAAGGTAAAGAGAAGAATCACGGAAAAGAGAAGGACAAAGTAAGGATAGGAGGAGGAGATTACTGTTTAACGTCCCGTCGACAACGAGGTCATTAGAGACGGAGCACAAGCTCGGATTACGGAAGGATGGGGAAGGAAATCGGCCGTGCCCTTTCTGAGGAACCATCCCGGCATTTGCCTGAAGCGATTTAGGGAAATCACGGAATACCTAAATCAGGATGGCCGGACGCGGGATTGAACCGTCGTCCTCCCGAATGCGAGTCCAGTGTGCTAACCACTGCGCCACCTCGCTCGGTCAAAGTAAGGATAGAGACTTTCCAGTAAAGAGATAAAAGAAGAGAAACCACATCTAACAGTCACAAACATCTGTCTCCAGACATAGGCACAAAACGTACTCCCAAAGAGAGGGAGAAGGGGAAGACGGGCGGGAAGGATCAGGGACAGGGAGGGATGTGCAAAGGGAAGGTATGCAGCCTGGATAGGAAAAAGAGCTGCACTAGTTCAGGGCACCGTGCTCACCACGCACATACCATAAAAGAGCTGTGGACCTCCTGGGAGGGACAACATAGGAAGAAAGTGCTATAAGGAGCTAAAATAATATAGCAGATGGACATGGCTGGCTGACCAAAAAAAAAAGACAGCTACTCTGGAACACACTACAACCTCCAGCCTGAAAGTTTAGGCCAGAGTCTAGACATATCACAAAACATTAAAACCTTATTCACACTCATCACATCATCAGCTAAAATAGAGAGCAGATCCCACCAATATTTGCTTCTGCCCTTGCATCACGATATAAAATGCACCCCATTAAAATATGACCAATAGAGATATGCACACCACAAGCATCACAAAACGGGGGATCCTCTTGCCGTAGTATAAATCTAAGTGTGAGAGGGCAATGCCCCATCACTGCCAGCCATTCCTCATTCCACAACTGCATGCACTTTCTGTGTAGTGCAGAAACGACAACTTGCAAGGGAATAGGACACTATGCTACAACCTATCCTCTGCAGGCCTCCTTGGCAGCCCGATCTACCTGTTCATTTCCCCACATCCCTATATGACCTGGCACCCAGCTGAACAACACCTGCTTACTCTGCTGTTGGAGTAAGTACAGTTGGTCATATATCAGCCGGACGAACTCCTCAGCTGGGTACAAGTTCTGTAACGATGGTAAGACACTAAGGGAATTGGAACAAATGAGTAACCGTTTGCCCCGAATATGAAACATCTGCTCCAGTGCCTTCGGGATCGCTTGGAGCTCCGCTGAGGAAACAGTAGGCTCATCATGAAGGCGAATCCTGGTGACATGGTCAAGGAACACGAAAGAGTAGCCACGGGAATTTCCTTGCTTGGAACCATCGGTGGACACTATTGTGAAACTGTGATGTATATCTACAATATTAAAAAAACGGAGATTGAAATGTAAAATCAGACGTACGATCTTTCTTAAAATTCGTCAAGGGTGTCCGGAGAAGCCAAGGTGGAAATCTGCTCCCACCTCGATGTAAAACATGAAGACCAGCCTCACCCATCTCTAGAAGGCAATCCTGTGCACAAATCACATAGGGCCTCATTGCTTGTTATGAAAAAGCCTTTCCAGTGGAGGCCGAGCAACTGTATGGTAGGTGGGTGTGTATGGTGTGGACAGTGTTTATACGCCTGGTGCACCATACGTATTCATTGCCTGAAGTGATGTGGCGGTTCACCAGCCTCTGCACAGAGGCTTGCCATGGGACTTGTTCTGAATGACACAGTGGCCAACCAAATCCCTTCATGGTGCACCACAGCCAACATCTTTGAATAAGAGGGTCTCGCAGACCCATACACCATGCACTCATAATAGAGCTGATATTGCACAAATGACCTGTGAAACCGGAGCAGACAAGTCCTGTCTGCTCCCCATGTACTGTGGCTAAGACATTTTAAAATACTTAAAGCCTAAAGTGACCTTTTTTCAGATGGTAACCACATAAGCTTAGAGTCAAATATGAGGCCCAGAAACCTCACTGTGTCTTTCACAGTAAGGACAGTGCCTCTCATCCTCAACTCAGTTTAAAAATGTAATGAGAATGGTTGAAAAGAACACAGTAGAAAACTTAAAAACCACTCTTCTGCGACCATTAATCCAAATGTTAAAGAGTTAGTTGTAACTCATCTGCTGTCATTGTGAGGCTTGAAGAAGAGCAAAACACAGACAGGACTTTTCACTACAGATTTAATGATATAGCAAAGACAGTCACACTCAGGACACTACCTTGAGGGACACCATTCTCCCACTCAAAGCATCAGACAGGATATCACTGACTCAGTATCAAATATCGTGGTGAGAGGAAGGACTTCATAAAAACAGGATGACAAACATGAAAACCTCATTCGAAAAGCTGCTCCAGAATATGATGCCTCCATGTAGTATCACAGGCCTTCTCAATGTAAAAAAAAATTCCTAGAAGGTGATGTCAGCATAGGAAAACATGTTCTATAGCTGTCTCTAGGAGGGCAAGGTTATCAAAGGTCGAGCAATACCTCTGAACCCACACTGAAAGCCTGAGTTGCCTGAATTCAAAGATCCAGGTGAGGTGGCAGTTTACCATCCACTCCAAGGTCTTCCCCATGCAGCTAGTGAGGGCAACACTACAGTAACTAGTTTCGCATGTACAGTCTTCCCCAGATTTTAAGAGGAATTAAAATTGCCTCACACCACAAGTTCGTTAAGTGACCTCACGCCCAAAATGGCATTAAAAATTGTGAGGAGGATATCTTTGTTTCGCTTTGTGAGGTGCCACTGCATACTGTAATGGATCCTGTCTTGACCAGGGGATGTGTCATGAGCCCCAAACAATGCAGAATCCAGCACCCATATGGAAAATGGACAGTTGTAATCTTCAGAGGTGGTTGGTTGGTTAGTTTAAAAGGGGGAGAGATCAAACATAGGTCATCGGTCCCTTGTTCCCAGTAGAACAATTACCCAAGGAAAGAAGAAAACAAGACAAAGTACGGCACAATAACAGGAGAAAGGAAGAACCAGAAGAATGACAGAAGGACAACAAACAATACAATGGACAAAACAGGACAAGAAAACTACAGGAGAGATGCAAGAAACAGGTAGAAGGGATTGAAACGAGAGAGCAGATGACCATGGCTGGCCGATCACGAAAATAAAATGGAGAAGCCAGCCACTCTGCAACACATTAAAACTTCCACTCTAAAAACACTAGGGTGGAGGACACAGAGGGGCAAAGGACATGCGCTAAAACTCAGATCAAATGGTAAAACCCAACCTCACGAATAAAACATAAAACTGAAGCTGCTGTTGAGGCATTGCCACCCAACACCAAAGGTAGGGTGCTGGGAAAGTTAAAAGTCTGCCACAGAGCGGCTAAAAGTCTGCCACAGAGCGGCTAAAAGTGGGCAGTCCACCAAGAGGTGGACGGCTGTCAGCTGGGAGCCACAGTAACACTGAGGTGGGTCCTCGTGACGAAGGAGGTGACCATGCGTTCACCACGTATGGCCAACACGGAGCCAACAAAGGGCAACTGATTCCCTGTGAGGAGCCAACAGGGAAACCTTTCACACATTCGCAGTCTCCTTAATGACACGCAGTTTGTTGAGCATACTGTTATGCCACTTCATCTCCCAAAGTCGAAAAAACTTGCGGCATAAGACAGAACGCAATTCAGTTTCAGAGATGCTATCTTCAGGAGTGGTTTCTGCTTAGCCTGTTTGGCCAGCCTGTCAGCAATTTCATTGCCCAGGATTCCAACATGTTCTGAGGGTCCAGACAAATACCACTGAACAACTGGACTGTTCCAAAGCAGAGATGGACTCCTGGATGTTCACTACCAAAGGATGGCAAAGGTAGCACTGGTCGATAGCTTGTAAGTTGCTAATGGTCGATAGCTTGTAAGTTGCTAAGGGAGTCAGAACAGAGAAGAAACGACTCACCAGAACAGGAACAGATGTACTGAAAGGCACAAGATATGGCCACAAGCTCTGTAGTGAATACACTGCATCCAGCGGGCAAGGAATGCTGTTCAATTGGGCCTCTGCGGACACAGGCGAAGCCAACATTACCGTCAGCCATCAAGCTGTCGGTGTAAACAACTTCAGAGGCCAGAACATGTAAGGAATTGAGAGGAAGTGACAGTGGAGAGTGGTGGGGTTGACAGAGTCCTTAGGGCCATGCAAAACTTCTAGATCAAGCTTCGGCGGAGGTGTATGTGAAGGGACCTCAAGTAGAGATGGTAACAGAGTTCGGAGAGAAGGGATCGCACGCGAACTGCAATCTTGAACCCTGACCCAGGCCGCCAATGCAGGAGATCAACTGCCACAGGTGGCAAAAGGAGACAGTAATTCGGATGCTCAGGAGAACTACGAATGTGTGCAAAGTAACTGGCGAGCCGTTGCACACATCGGATTGGCAATGGAGGGACTCCGGCCTCCACCAGGACACTGGTCACCGGACCCATTCTAAAGGCTACCATTGCTAGGCGAATGCCACAGTGTTGCACTGGGTCAAGAAAACACAACGCTGAGGGCGCCGCTGAACCGTAAACCAGATTCCCATAGTCAAGGTGGGATTGAACAAGGGCTCTGTAGAGCTGCAGCAGCTTAGAGCGACCTGCACCCCAGTTGCTGTTGCTCAGGCAGTGGAGAGCACAGAGGATCTGCCAGCACTCCCACTTAAGCAGGTGAAGGAGAGGAAGCCAAGTCAATCGGGTGTCAAAAGCCAGTCCTAATAATTAATATGTCTCACTACAGTGAGTGTATCATCGTTAAGATAAAGTTCAGGTTCCAGATGAATGGCATGACCCCTACAGAAGTGCATGACACACGACTTCACGCCTGGAAACTGGAGGCCGCGGGCTAGAGCCCATGACTGCACCTTGTGGACAGCTCCCTGTAGGTGCCACTCAGCAACTCTAGTACTGGAGGAGCAATACAAAATGCAGAAGTCATCCGCATACAGACAGAGAAGCGATGACCGACGGCCCTACAGCTGCTGCTAGGCTGCTAATGGCCACTAAAAGTAGAGAAACACTCAATACGGAGCCCTGCGGGATGTCATTCTCCTGAATACGGGGGAAATATGGAAGGCACCAACTTGGACACAGAAAGTACGCAGCGAAAGGAAGTTTTGGATAAAAATCTATAGCGGGGCCCGGAGACTTCACTCATAGAATGTGGCAAGAACATGATGTCACCAGGCCATGTCGGATGCTTTACGCAAGTCAAAAAAGATGGCAACCAGGTGTTGGCATCTGTTCAGATGGCAGACTCTAGGGACACCAGATTATCAGTGGTAGAGCGACCCTGGCGGAAGCCGCACTGACATGGAGTCAGTAGGCCACATGACTTTGGGTCCCAACCCAACCGCCAACACACCATACATTCCAGCAGCTTACAGAGAATGTTGGTGACGCTGATGGGCCGATAGCTATCCATATCACACAGATTTTTACTGGGTTTTAGCACTGGAATGATGGTCTCTCCCACCATTGCGATGGAAAGACGCTATCGCACCAGATCCGGTTGAAGATGACGAGGAGATATCGCGTGTAGTCAGACAAGAGATGTTTAACCATCAGACTGTGGATGCGATACAGACCATGGGCTGTGTTGTGGCAATGCGCAAGGGCACTGAGGACCTCCCACTCTGTAAATGAGGTGTTATAGGGTTCACTGTGGCTTCTAGTGAAAGAGGACTTTCCATCCGCCATTTGAGGGCGCAAAAGGCCAGGGGGTTGGGGGGGAGAGGGGGTAGTTCCCCAATTCAGAGGCTCAAGCGTTGTGCTTAGCAAAGCAATCGCATTTGCGTCGGTAGAGAGCACGCCATTGATGTTAACTCCAGAGACACTTGTTGGGATCTGGTACCCAAAAAGAAGTCTGATCTTTGTCCAGACTTGGGGAGGTGACGTATGGCACCCAATGGTCGACATGTCTCTCGCCACACTCCTGTTTCCTTCGTTTTATAAGCAGGTGAATGAGGGCACAGAGCCACTTAAAGGTTATTAGGTGCTCTACGGAAGGGTGCCACTTATGTTGCTGTAGAGCTTGCCAACACTTTTTAATTGCCTTAGCAACTTCCAGTGACCACCAAGAGACTGTCTTTCGCCAGGGCACTCTAGAGAACGAGGGATCGCCACAGAAATTATCGTTGTGGTGAACTGCTCAATCACAACACTGATGGCACCAGGTGAAGGAGATTCCACGGTGACAGCAGAGATGAATGCTACCCAGTCTGCCTTGTTGAAATCCGATCCCGGTAGGCATCCATTGGCATGAAGCCAGGGGAGTGACAGGAAGATGGAGAAGTGGTCACTACCACACAGGTCGTCATGTGCTCTCCAGTGGACAGATGGAAGCAGTCCTGGGCTGCAAATTGGTAAATCAATGGCTGAGTACCTACCATGAGCCACACTGAAATGTGTGGCAGCTCAAGTATTAAAGAGACAGAGCTCGAGTTAAAATCTCCTCAATGTAGGAGAGGTTTAGGGAGTTTATCAATCAGTGCAGCCAATACGTTCAGGGGTACTGCTCCATCTGGAGGGAGATAAACGTTGCAGACAGTTATTTTCTGCGTCGTCTGTATGCTGGCAGCCACAGCTTCAAGAGGAGTTTGAAGGGGCGCAAGTTCACTACCTACCGAGTTCAGCTCAAACGCAAATTCCACCTGACACTATTATATTCGCTACATTTCTTGTAATATCCTCTGTAGCTGCATAGAGCAGGGGTGCACATTGCTGGGAACCAGGATTCCTGGAGGGCAATGCAGAAAGCAGGTGTAAACTTAACAGTTGCCGTAGCTCAGCCAGGTGGTGGAAAAAAACTGCCGCAATTCCTCTGGAGGATGACGTGATCGTGAGACTGGGAAGGCGTTTACTCAGTCAGGTTCATCTGCTGCCACTGACTTATCTCCTGAACAGGCAATATCCATTATGTCTGAGGGTCTGGCAAGATCTAGGTCCTCAGTGGATGCCAGAATCTTCACTTCATCCTCAGACGCAGAGCTTGTAGGTAGGGGTGGTGTGTGTGTGTGTGTGTGTGTGTGTGTGTGTGTGTCATCATAATTCCCTTGGTCTTTGAGGTCTTCTTCCTGGATTTCTCTCGCTTATCTTTGGGTTTCTCCGGCTGGGAGGGCTTCACTGATTCAGTCTTCAGGACTGAGGATGATCATAGGCCCTACAACCAGCTGCTTTAGGGCACTTCAGCCACTGGCAGGTGTCATCTCTCCCACTAGCAAGACACCTGGGAAGGTAGAGACCCAAGGGACCCCTTCCTAGCAAGAGGAGCCTAAGAGGACTTATGCTTCTCTGGCTGAGAAGTGGGGACTGGTGTCCCCGATGGTTGGGGGGACAGTGCTCCTGAGCTAGGTGGTGAGGGAGCAACCAGGGATTGAAGTGACCCCACTCCCCCCTCCCTCCTCTCCCAGAAATTCTCCTGATGGTCTCCCACACAACAGAAATTTTTGTGGAATGACTAATGGTGTTCAGGTACTGTTGCTATGACCTCTTCTTGCTCTCTCGAATAATTTGGAAACACTTTGACCTCATCACCCAAAAGGCTGAAAGATTCTCTGCAGTTGGCTGACACTTGAACCTACGCAGAGCCACACACCTGGTCCTGATTGCAGAGCAGCATTCGGCACTCCATCAAGGGACACGTTGACTCTTCTGTTATGTGGACTGTGGAATGGATACTGCAGGCAGCATGTTGGATCATTTTGGTAATACGATCCACCCATGCCTCGACATTCACACAATGTTCGAACTGGGCTAACTGGCTATAAAGTATCATGTCGGCTCTATGGAGCATACATCACAGCAGTTTCCTTTCGGATTCCAAGCCATCTGGCAGATGAAGCCAGATTGGGACATAATTACTTACATGCAAGTCCTAGACCACTTCCCAATGAGCAGTGTGAGCAAGGGCTGGAGAGCAAAGTGAGGGATCAATTGCAGAGAACGACCCAGTTGCTGTGCAGAAGTGAGTGCTCTGTCCCGCAATTAGTAAGTATGGGCATGGTGACATGAGAAGCCTCTCAATTGCTCTACCCCTGGGGCAGGTAGTTGCAGAGCCCCAAAGCACATTGTGTGCATTAAAATTAACAGAGAGGGGAGGGGGAGCTGTGTAATAAGGTCAGTTAGGGCCTCTTCATCAAGCACATCATGTGGGGGTAAGTAAAGGGAACACATTGTCAATGGATGGCGCACAAGCAGTGATACAGCAACTGCTTGTAAAGTTGTTGTACGTGAGAGAGGCGAGGAGTGGTAATCGGTACTGACGAAAATACCTACACCTCCTCTAGCTCTCTCTCCACTCAGGTAGTCCTTTTTGTGGGGTACATAGCCTCGCAGCTCAGGGGTGTATGATTGATGGAAATGAGTCTCTTGGAGATACAGACAGTGGTCTACCCTGAGATAAGAGACAGAGTTCCTCCACATGCACTCTAAACCCCTGCGAGTTCCACTGTAGGATGGGAGCCATTTCATCGATGTGGTTTTAATTTAGCCTTATCTTTGCACCGTGAAGGTGAAGCACTTGTAGAGCGAGGGGAGTGGAGGGGCTCCTGGAGCTAAGGCATCTAACTCCATGATGTCCTCGTCATCAGTCAGACATGAAAGAATGACATCTGACAGGGTTCAGGACAGCTTTTGACACAAACGTCATGAACCTTTCCCTGCACTCTGTCCCTTCGAGGATGAAGGGAAAAAGGGGTCTTGAGAGGCACTCTGCTTTTAGTGTGCCTTCTTGACACTCACTGTAGAACTGTTGCTGGTCTTTTCTGTGGCAGCTGCTTGGACTGCTTTATCCTTACTCGTTTTGCCTAGGCATGTACACATCCAAGTACACAGGTGCTGATAATAGATGGTGGTACACTGGACAATGTCTGTGTTGAGGCAGGAACAGGCTTCTGTACCATGGAAGCATAAGAAGTGGTAAAGACGGGAAGTTTTTGGCTTCAGCCTAGAAGATCAGCTGGGTGACTTAGGTCCTGAATTTTTTATTCCTCTGCAAAAACAGGGCAGTCTCAGCTCCAGACTGGGCAGCTCCCAGAGCGGTTAACGCAGACTGCTGGAGATGGACAGTCAATCCCAGCTTCATGGGCTACCTTTCCACATTTCCCACCAGTCACTTCACCCCCGCAACTCAGCGTTGTGTGACCAAAACTCTGGCATTTGCAGCACCACTTAGGGTTAGGCCTTATGTACCTAACCCTAAGTCGGAGGAAACCTGCCATGATGTGGTCACGCAACGTAGGAGAATTAAAAGTCACAATGAAGGTCTTCTCAATTTCTCCATTATTCCTATGCATCCTTTGCTCTATGTCCACTATCCTCTGTAATACCCATTCCTATTTAAGTTCCCCTATGTGGATCTCCGCAATGTCACGGTATGTGACCACACCCTTCTAGAGTTAAGGGAGTTATGCAGTTCAACAGTTACATCATATTCCCCCCAATTTTTCTGGCTTCATAAGTAGTTGCACCTGCTTTGCCTTGTTAGTCTCAACCAGTAGGGAACTATTTCACGTCCGCTTAATAGACTTCAGGGTTCCAGCAAGTCCTTCCACACCTTTATGGATATACTTTTTTGAACGTCCCCTCCTTCCTCTCGTGGCCAAAAACACAATTTGATTTATGAATCCTTAAGCCCTGTTACTAAAATTCAAGAGATGCATGTTACCAAGAGGGCTAGCCTCCCTCATTTGTTTGGAGGGTTGGGTGTGAATTCTCCCAGGCGATACACGGTGCCCACTGGGAAGAGGAGATGATGATTTCGAGGGTTCCATCTCAGTCTCACGAGCAGCTAGGGAAACAAGGGTCCACTCAGACCGAGTCCTGCATGCCTGAGTAAGCCTTATACAACTGAGGTGCAGCAGGTTCCCCTGAGATTGCCCACTAACAGCTGTTCCACCTCAACAGCCATGCATCTCATCAACATGCAGCACACCTTGAGATTGAAGGGTTTTTATAAAGGTTTTTACCATCCTCGTTATCCAGGCAGTCTAAGCCAAGATCTCCATTCCCTGTGGCACACAATGTTCCACTGCCGCACCATACAGTGGTCGCTGATGCATGCACATAGCTTATGGTAACAGAAGACTGGCAGCACTTATCAGTCCCCAAGTCAGGAAACCCGGTGTCACCAATCCTTACTCAGCAAACATATGATGAGCCCCTGAGGGCAGTATTTAATAGAGGGCAGTGATGCACCAAATGTTCTATTTCTGAATGAGTGGAGGTCTTTTTTGCACCAGCAAATCTGTACTTGGAATCGTCAAAGTGAATTTTGGGCGAGTAATTTCTTCTCTGGCCAAATGTTTGGACAGTTCATTCACCGAGATACCCACATGACTTGGGACCCAGAGGAAGACAGTTGAGCAGGTAATAAGATGGAAACCAGATAAAGATTATTATTTGCAAATATCACAGGCTGAAATGAGAATTGTAACATTGATTAACAGCCTGGAGACTATTCATTGAGTCACTGCAAATTAGTATGTGGTTGAGGGCTCTTAATGACAATCAGCCCCACTATAAAAACACCACGTGTTCCTAGCAGCGAACGTTCCTGACTGGCAGGAGATTGAAAAGTATATCCCATCCAATTGATTGGTTTTAGGGCCATCATTGCAAATGACAGAAGCACCCCTAATACTCCGGATTAATTTACAGAGCAAGATGCCAAAGGCAATTGGGGCAACTGAAACTTTTAGAGCCTTTAAATATATTGGTCCTAATTCATGGTCTGGGTCATAATGAAAGAGAGAAAAAGTAGGGGTGGGGGGTCTTTGGCAGATGGTCTCGTGGCACATTCCAACAACTAATCCCACCGCAGGATTAGTATTGGGGTCTATGCCCTTGTACAAAAAAATATTTTTAAGTTGGATGATTACAAAATTGTTGTATGGTACTTGCATAAAAGAGCAAGAGCTGACAGCATCTGAAATGAAGTGATATGATCCTCACTTCAGCAAGGACACTGTCCACTGGACTATGTCCAATAGGTGCTGAGCCAATCTTATTACACAGCCATGTATTAGGTCCAAAAATTTCAAAGCCACAGGTGTCACTCAGCCATAAAACTGGCAACTATAGTCCAGTCTGGATGGGACCAGTCTCCATTCAATATGGAGCACAGTAGCATGAGCCCCTTCTCAAGAGGCGTGGGTGAGGAAGCAGAAAGAGTTAAGCTTTCACACACAGCTAGTGTTCAGTCGAGGAACATGGGGCAGCCATGGTACATTTTTATAGAAGGCAAGCACCATAAATCAGGACTGTGCAACAACATCCAAGATTTGGGTAGCCAAGCTGGGTCAGGATGAACTATGTTACAACAGAAATGTGCAACTCATGGTTTCCTGGAAGAGAAGTGGAAGCCATGGGAAAGGGTCCAGGCAGAGACTCTTTGGATGGCTCCTTGAAGCTGGTTTTCAGCAAAGGCTACAGATTTGAAGCTATACCAAACACATATAGCATGAGAGTAACTATTATTCTGACAAAGATCACTAGTTTGTTGATGACAATTAGAAAGCTTTACATTCAGCATGGAGTCTCGAAAAGTGCCATTCTCCTGGATCCATGGGAGCTGAGCAATGTATGAACTCTGGCACTAAATAATAGATGTGATAAAAACAGATGAACAAAATTTTGTAGGGAGCCTCAAAAGTCCCAGTCATGGAGGATAGGTAAGAATGACTGTGCCAAGCGGTGTCATATGACTTACGTAGATCAAAACTGCAATGTTGTTGAAATTTAGCAAAATCCTGTGTGATGATTATTCTCAACATAACAAGATGTAGGCATAGTTAAGCTCGGTATACAAGAACCTGATTGTCAGTCGACCAGAACTGGTTATTTAAATAAAGATTGTATCAGCAGTTCATGGTAGCAATCACGACATTTTTAAATTGCTAGATGTAGATCATCATCCCCCCCCCCCCCCCCCTCCAAAAAAACTACACTGATAATGGGGAAGAGAGGTCTAATGTTTCTTGAACCCAGCATAGCTCTCTTGCTGCCATCCTTTCAAGTAGTTTGTAAAGCAAGTTGGTGAGGCTAATGTGTGTGTGTGTGTGTAGCTGTCGGATTTTTGTCTAGCTCAAGGATTGAGATAATGACACTATCTCTCCTTTGTGAAGGGAAAATGCCTTTGAGCCAAATATAATTGGAGATCAGTAGATAGAGCCTCTGAGTAACAGTCAGATGTTGGATAATCTGATTACGACTAAATGCAGGGCCAGGAACCTTATGCAACAAGTCAATAGCCTGAAGCAGCTTCCAGTGATAAATGTTTATAATTAATTGAGGACTACAGGGATGGGGATAAAGAATAGGGTATGTCCAACTTTTCTTTTAAGCACTCAAAAGATAGTCTGATAGACGGACAAGAAGAAGATACCAACACCTATGCAAAGCGGTCATGAGGTGTTTAGCAATAACTAACACACTGATAAAAATACCACTGCGAAGAAGAAAACCTGGTACAGTAATTGAGCTTGATGTCCCAGCAGACTAAGGAGGTTGCCCCACAGAACTAAGGAGGTTGCCCCACAGAGGGACAGATCAGGACTGTAAAGAAATTTGTCAACTGGAAGGCCCCTAACAGGCGATATGGCACTCCACCATGGAATGGTGTGTACTGAAATCCCAAAGTAGTTGTTGGGTCAACGTGGACATCTCAAGGTAAATAAATGCCCTTCCTGGGGGTAAATAAAAGCTACAATGGTCTTCTGCTGGGGTCGTTTGCACTTTCACTGCTATTGCTTCCAATGCGATACAGAGGGGAATCCATTCACTGATGACATCTGTGTGAACCAATGTACTGATCTCTCCACACTCTCTCAGTGCCAGTGCCATTACAGTTCCAACAGAATACACAGTAATCACAGAGACTGAACGATCGGTGAAATGTATTTCTTTTGGTAGCAACACAGGTCACTGAAGAAGACATTATAAGTTATAGTGTTGGTGGATAACAGTGTTATCCACTGCAGTCCCATTGAAATAGCATGTAAGGTCGCCCTGGTTAGGTGCGAGGTGTCCAAGATGACACTTCACTTCATGCATGCCCCAGCATCATTCTCTGTCACCGTTGGAGGTGGAATAATATCAAGGAACATCGGTTCAGAGACCTACAGCATGAGGGAGATCTAGTGCTTCCAGAATAGCCTCCTCCTGAGTTTTTTTTCTTTTTCTCCTTGAGTACTTACGATGGTCAGACTCTTGCAAGGATATATCTGCTGCGATAGGAGGAACTGAATAGAAGTAGGCAGACCTAAGACAGGCAGTTTGTGACTCCTCCTGCTTCCCAGCTGGTATCATGTCAATGGTCTATCAATTTCTTGGGAAAGGGTTCCTGAAAGGGAAACCTGTCATCAGAAACTGGAGGAGGATATCACTTCTACTAGGTGCAAGGAGTCGAGGTCCCAAAAGTTGGTGCTGCAGGAACCACAAGAGGGGAGTGTTATCTCCCCTAGGGTCTAATATAGTTGCATGACTACCACAGGTTGACATCTAGGTACTGCCACTGGCGTGGCCATTGTAGCTGCAGCAGTCAGTATCACGGAACATGATAGAAACAATGGTACTTTTTCATAGCTTCAAAATTCAAGTGACAATCGGAGACCTTGCATTTATGGATTTTAGTATTTCATAATTAGGGTATCACGCTTCAGGACTTGGGGATGGTGGTCACTTCCACCACCTGACATGAACAGGTGGTAGTACATTTTCATCACATTGCTGACCATAGTGTTCACAATTTGCGTCACACATACAACAAAAAGACATACACCCAATGTGTTGGCATGTGAAGCATCACATCGAGAGTGGGAAATACAGCGTCATCTCAGTGGGAGACCACAATCTTAACTTTCTCAGGAAGTTAATCCCCTAGACACAGACACTGGACATTCCAGGGTGAATCTATGTTTCTCACATTTCTCTGTGGGTTCTCATGGTTCTTCATCCATCTGCAGAATTAAGTGCAGTGAAAAGTTAAATCTTTTAGCATGTTTAGGTTCTCATGGGGTGTGACAGTAACAAACGCATCACCAAGTCTCTTAGAAGTGAGCAGCACCTGGGAATAGGTAGGATACAGCGTTTTAATTAAGAGAACTATTTCATAATTTGGAAAGTGAAGAGATTTATCCTCACAAATTTTCAATATTCTCAACAAAAAACACTGGCTCAGTAGATAGAAATGAGCCGCCTGTTGTGTGGGTGCAAACCAGTGAGTGAGTGGTGTACATTTCAGCTGTTCATCCGGTTTTGCTTTTATCTCTTAGTGTGACCAATGAAGGAAAGATGATGATTTGCACTGAAGAAATTTTGGTCTTTCTGAAGAGACTTCCAGAGCCTCTGGCCACTGGCTGATTATCTAGGTATTTTCCACTGTGTCAGATATGCATCATGATAACACTACTCCAGATGGATGCTATCCCAATGGGCACAATCCAGCTGGAGCAATGATCACCTGGTTTGATGGCTACTGCTAGGAGTCCCAGAGCCCCCAAACTGACAGTATAATATGAAGAACTAGAGTTTCAAATAGAAATTTTTGGTACATGCTTTAGGTGAGGGACACAATACACTATAATTTTACTTTCTTAGCTGCGTATTTACAATCGTGTGGTTTCAATTTTCACTAAACATTGTTCAGAAACATTTGTAGCAACATATAATCTACAGTAGAAAACAGTTAAATGATCCAGTCAAGTGCTCAACATCCAAACATTTAACACCATGTTAGTTTTCTACAGAACTAAGTACCCTGTATAAAATGACAGAACTTTTTAACATTTCAGTTGTTACTATTGTGGGGAACTAAAATGCTCAATTTACATTAATGAAATCTTTAACATTACTTATTAAAAACTATCCATTATGAAATTTAGTATAGGAAAGCTTTGTATTTTACAACAAAAATTTATTTGAAATATGTTACTAGTTTCCATTGAATATATTTCACCATTTACATCAAATAATCTCCATTGCAAATCATACGAAATTATAATTACAATATTGTAAGAAGTTGCCATTGTCAATAACCATATAAGAATGGGTACCGCACCAATGAGTGTTGCTATGAAGCAGTTGCTACGCATTACATTGGTGGTAGTTTCAGTAAGCATTTAAGTACCAACACTTGTTGGCATGTTGGAATGGAAAATTATTAATAAATGAAAAAATATGAATCTTGGGTGTCCAAAATTATTTTTAAATACACCACTTTCACATAAAAAAATAAAATAGTCCAAAAAGTTGGACTAGCACTTTCTCAATGAAGAAGAATGACAATTGTCGTCAGTTACTGTCATCAACATCGATTCTTCAAGTTACAAAATGGATGAAAAAATACAAAAAATAAGGCAAAGGTAACCCACTCACTCATAGTAGGCTTAAGGAAGACAACAGTGAATACTATTTTCCATTGTCTGTTTCTGCATTTTGCGCATCAGTCCGCAATAGATGAGTTGTTGCTGTTGCCATTCCCTTATTTTATGTGTTCTTGAAGTTACACAATTAATGTTTCGTTTCCTGCTCTAAAGCCTACCAGGCTTTCAACAATCTTATTTATTAATTGAGAAGATTCCAATTTAGAACTGAAAATTTGGGTAACTTCTGAATATACTGAGAGAAAGGGCATTAAACCAGGCACCTAATCCTCAGGGTGCTGTGGGAGGTACCAGCTCAGGCAGCAATAGTGTATTCCCTGCTTAGTCAGGGGCTACCACTATGTGGGTACTTACAACTCTCAAAGAGTTCAACATTTTCTCAGCACACAAATTTGTAGAATTATTGTAACATAGCTCTCCGTATGCCAGTAATGCTCAGTGTTGGTTTTCCACATTGTTCCCTTGCACATTTCAAAAGTTTCTGCTCTCCTCATTAGCACAGCGCTGACAAACGACAATCACTGACAACACAGCAGAATTTGCTCACGTAACTAACTTGATCTGGCACCCTCATGATGAGGGGTGGCCTTTACTGTGATTAGCTACAATAGGAAGCATAATGAGCCATACCATTAGGTAAGATTCCAGCATAAAAGTTCATGAACTTTTTAACTGTTACTTTGAGTGCAATACAGTTGCTGCTGCTTGACAGAATACAATTCTACAGATACCTGCATGTGAAAAATAAACATCTGCAATTTATGTTACAACATACACGACCTTTTCACGGTCTTTACATCAGCCTTAGTTTCAGATGTTGCATGATTGTCCAGAGTAAAAAACACAAACTTCCAAACTGATGATTTGTCACATTAGCAAAATCCAACCTTTCCTTCAATGCAATTCGTTTTCAAAATGTAAAAGGTCTCCTGAATGTTTATGTACATCCACAATCAGACAATTCCTGATATATATTTGAACGTATGTGATACTATTGTCGATGCATTGATTTACAATTGCTTTTTTATGATTTGATATCACACATGCACGCACGCACAGAGACAGACAGACAGACAGAGAGAAAATTAATTCTTACTAAGAGAACAAGTTATCTGTGCACTAAAGCTAATCTAACATTCTGCTGAACTTCAATAACTGTACTTAGGTATGGTTCTCACTCCTTTCTGCAACATTGTAACAACAGAAAATTTGACAGTAAGTAGTAGTGTGAATACCAGTAAACAAATATGTTCTACTTACAAGCTGAAGCTGAGTATGGACATGTTGAACTATGAGCTCAATTGCTACTTGGTTGTCACCACCACGAGGAACAATAATATCTGCATGCACCATGGAAGGTGCTATGTAATGGAAGAATGCAGGCTGCACAAGATTGCAGTACTGCTTAAGAACACCTTCGAGATCACGGCCCCTTTGTGAAATATCCCGACGTAATCGTCGCGCTAACCGAACATCAGCATCAGTATCCACAAAAATTTTCATGTCTAGCAACTGTAAAAGAGATCATGTTAAATGAAAACAATAATTCATGAGACTGTATGATAATAAATTATACTTTAAGAATTTGGACATACTTGACAGTTCCTTTCCTTATTTTGTCTTTTTTATAGCAGGATGTTCACTCAAAAGAACTAAAAATTCTTAATATTTTAATGAACAGTAAATTATGGTCCTAGCAGACATGGAAAAGCAATTCTGGCCAAGAACGTTTTGCATGCTATTGCAGATCAGAAGTAGCTCAAATTTTGAACAGGTTGAAGTAAGTAGAGTTGGACATTCAACCACAACCATTTTATTTGGTCATAAGAAATGCTAATCAGAAGCTAGTAATAAACCATTCAACAATTTTTTTATCACCACAGCACATTTGCTGGCAATGAGTAAGCACAGGAATAACAAGGCAAGTCCTGCATCAACTAATACCAGGCCAAACGACAAAAACACAGTCTGCTGAATTCAATATAAACCATACAACAGTTGTTTGTTTCACTGATCACAGTTCTTATATCTTTGAATTATTCCACATTTTTGAAGTGACAAATTTTACCTTCAGAAACCATCAAAAGTATCCGGACACCTCCAAAAACATGTTTTTCATATTAGCTGCATTGTGCTGCCACCTACTACCAGGTACTCCGTATCAGCGACCTCAGTAGTCATTAGACATAATGAGAGAGCAGAATGGGGTGCTCCGCGGAAGTCACAGACTTCAAATGTGGTCAGGTGATTGGGTGCCACTTGTGGCATGCTTCTGTACGTGAGATTTGCACATTCCTAAACATCCCTAGATCCACTGTTTCCGATGTGATAGTGAAGTGGAAACGTGAAGCACAAAAGCGTACAAGCCAACCTCATATGATAACTGACAGAGACCACTGACGGTTGAAGAGGGTCGTAATGTGTAATGGGCAGACATTTATCCAGATGATCACACAGGAATTCCAAACTGCATCAGGATCCATTGCAAGTACTATGACAGTTAGGTGGGAAGTGAGAAAACTGATTTTATGGTCGAGCAGCTGCTCATAAGCCACACATCATGTCAGCAAATGCCAAATGATGACTCGCCTGGTGTAAGGAGCATAAACATTGGACAACTGAACAGTGGAAAAACTTAGTGTGGACTGACTAATCACGGTACACAATGTGGCGATCCGATGACAGGGTGTGGAGATGGAAAATGCCTGGTGAACGTCGTCTGCCAGCTTTTGTAGTGCCAACAGTAAAATTTGAAGGTGGTGGTAGTGGTATTATGGTGTGGTCATGTTTTTCATGGAGGGGCTTGCACTCCTTGTTGTTTTACATAGTGCTATCACAGCACAAGCCTACATTGACGTTTTAAGCACCTTCTTGCTTCCCACTGTTGAAGAGCAATTCGGGTATGGCGATTGTATCTTTCAACACAATCAAACACCTGTTCATAATGCACGGCCTGTGGTGCAGTGGTTACACAACAGTAACATCTGTGTAATGGACTGGCCTGCAGTATCCTGACCTGAATCTTGTAGAACACCTTTGGAATGCTTTGGAACACCGACTTTGTGCCAGCCTCACTGACAGTCATCGGTACCTCTCCTCAGCGCAGCACTCCATGAAAAATGGGCTGCCATTCCCCAAGAAACTTTCCAGCACCTGACTGAACGTATGCCTGCAAGAGTGGAAGCTGTCATCAAGGCTAAGGGTGGGCCAACACCATACTGAATTCCGGCATTACCGATGGAGGGCGCAGGAACTTTTAAGTCATTTTCAGCTAGGTGTCTGGATACTTTTGATCACATAGTGTGACTCTCAGGTACAGTATTGTGGCACGACATGTGAAATAACACAATGTATACAGGTGTGGATGGCAGGATGGGCAGAGGATTGTTTCATTGGGAAATCTGAACAGTGGAACATGCAACCAGTCACAAAAATCTACGACCTCTTTGCATTCATGGGGAGTGGGGGAAGCTATTATCTTCATGAGATTCACATTCATTGATAAAACATAGGGGTTTTCAGACATATTTCATTAACATGCCATTTTTATATAATCCATTCAGTAATTTTATTGATTGTATTTAATTCACATGATCAATTTCATCTTTCCACATGCTTGTGGCAGTCACACTTAACCAATAAAGAGAGTATATAAAGTGATCCAAAAGCAATCACAAGGATAATCAATACGCTACTGTAAGCATAAAATTGGTCATTTTTGTGAGTACCCAATATGAAGGGCAAACACACAGCAACCAAAGTTTAAAAAATTAAGTTTTTGAATCACTTTAGGTACTTCAAACTTTCAGCACAAGATCACTGCCAAAAGCACATGTGAAGATGAAATTGTATAATTTGGAATCAGGCAAACAAGTTAAATCCCATCAAGAAAACAGCTGAATGGATTATCCAATATCTATGTATTGTAGATATTATGAAATTGGTTCGCAAGCTAACTCCTATAGAATGTGGGATACTCTAGCTTTCCTGCAAGCAGTCACAGATGAACCTACAGCTTAACTCTGAATCCAAACCAGAATGTGTCATGGCATTTTTAACATATATGGATTACTTTGAAAGATAAAAGTCACATTTTGCATAAGAAAGTTTACATTTGTCAAGGACCAAATATATGACGAGGATTTCAAGTACAGTAAAACCCCACTTTTACATTCATGGAATTAATGTTTTCCCGTGGGTAATGACATAGTTCCCATCAATTTCCTATGTTCACAATGTTAATTTGCACCCAATTTTGTGTCACCACACTTATATCTTCCCGCAATTTACACTTCATGAATACATTTTCATGGAAAAAACAACTTACGTAACTGATGTTAAATTACAGTGAATGGTGCTAGCCATCAAATAGTATTTACAATTGTTACCACGGCACTCTACCCAGCAGAACTGAACCGGTAAATAGGTAAAAGCCTGAAGAATTCATGCTTTATCTCCTGCTGCTGCTGCTGCCGCCGCCAAGTGCTATTCAGTGTGGTGGCTGATGGGAGTAACTAGGTACATTCGAATAGAGGTATCACGACCAATCTCAACCATTTTCCAACTGTCTCCATTGCGCCTGCGCACCTTCGTAATTATTGTGATCACAACAATATGTTATTCACACCAAATTTAATGTGTTTCATTGTCTAGCCACTTTGAGCGCTATCAACACATTTGCTCACTCTGAGACATATGTTTTTGGCTTAAACACTGCACCAGTTACGTATTTTTTCACGCTTAGCAACATGCATTCCGAGAATTTAGTCATTGCCGAGTACAAATACTTAAGTATTTTTTCACGATGTTTCACAAACTGAGTGATATTTTGCGTGTGTGGTTTTCTATATAATTCAGGGGCATGGCACCTGATAACCTCAAAATGATGATTACAGTACCACAAAGACACAGAACAACACATAAGCAACCACCACATAAAATACTCAAGCAAATATTTGCAGCTGACAACAAGAACAAATTCTCTAAACAATGTCATGCTAAGCATGAAAAAGTACACAACGGATGCAATATTTCATTATCTGCTTACTGAATGACAGTTGCAGGCTTTCCAAAAACATCAATTTTGATGTATTAAGTCAAATGTTTCTACTTGCCAGACAGTTATCAGTTCCAGTTACATTGGAGGTTTTTATTAGATACTAAATTATTATTAGATAATAAACAAGTCTTTGATAAATATTTTGGTTCTTATTATGTACATATATGTCACAAAGTACAAAAATGCAAGGGAGATCCTATATGTAACTTTTAATAGATACAACATTATTTCACACATTTTACATTTACCCGCACTTTACACCATTTTTCTCATCTCTTGAAAAGTGCAAATGTGGGCTTTCACTGTAATAGCATAAAATTCGAAAGTACAAATGTACCTCATGAACTAGATATCATCCACAACTGCCCGTTGTACAGAAGGGAGGAACAACTGAATAGAACTAACAATAAGTAATATTAAGGACATCATACTTCCAGTTAAATTATTCCCATTGTTATGCCCCCAATGCAATGACGTAAAATCACAATGCAGTTTAGTATTGGTATATCTGTCTCTTCAATCATACAAGCACAGAATGCATCAAAAGTACATACAAAATCAAAATTCTACAAATTTTTCTGTGGTAAATTCACATAACACACATATAAAAGAGAAATTTGTCCTCCTTTAAACCCTACAAAATTACTAAATAAAGAAGTGCACAGATAGTTCATATGGTAATGTATTACTATTGCATTATTCAAAATCTCACAGATTACAAAAGTGGAACAAAAAATATGAAATACAATAGCAATGTAAAACACTAACCTTCAAAACTTCTGCATTGTAGAATGTTAAAATTCCTTCAAATATGATCACATTTGCACCATACATTGTTTTCTGCAACAAAAGCAAAAAAGAATTGAAAACATGAATATTGTTATACTACTGCTAAATCAAAATGGTTAGCTCTAAAATAGGAAATAGGGTGCAGCAGAAAATGAGACAAACCACACTGAAAAGCAATTAAAACAGAAGGCTGAGTCACCTGGTCAAGGTGGTAGGGGTGAGGGTCCCCAGACACAGCATGCAGCTTGAGACACCCTAATTCCAAATATCTCGGCACTGCCCCAAATTTAGCTTAAATTATATCCAAAAATAAAAACCACTTTTACATGAAAACTGATGTCCAGCTCAACTGTCCATGAACATTTGAGGCAAAGTAGTCTGAAGGCCATGCTCTGCATGGAGGGCCACAAGAAGTGGGCACTCCACCAGGATCTGAGCTACTGCCTGTACAGCTCCATAACTACAATGTGGAGATGGCCCGTTACGTAAAACATTATGTAAAATATAACTGTGGGTTAGCCTGATAAGAACAATGTAGAGGTGACATAGGTCAATGAATTCCTTCCAGGAGGAACAGAAGGATGAGCACATGCAGCAGTAGTCTCCTTGATAGCACAGAGTTCGTTAAAGGGGGCATTAGCCAACAACATGTCATTTCATCTCTGAGTGAGCAGAGGTCTTTTATTGCACCGTCAATCTGCACCTCGTACCAGTGAAGCACATGTGGTGTGAGTAATCACTCCTCCATTCAAATGGTCAGCCAATTCATTCCCTGCAATACCTACATGACTCCGTGCGCATGGAGACAAGTGAATAGTCATTATGACTAAGTTCTGCAAGAAGGTCTTTAATAGCAGATACCGCTGGGGAATAACATTTTCACCAGCCAACGGCCTGAAGAGTGGTCACTGAACTACTACATATTAAATTGCAGTCAACAGATGTTTATTAAATAAAGTGTAGGGCTCTCTTAATGAGAATCAGCTCCACTGTAAAGAAACAAGACCCTGGCAACTGACAGTGTCACTGACCAACAGGGGATATAAAAACATATCCTGTCTCATTCGAGGTTTTTGATCCATGTGTGTAAAAGATGGTAGCATACTGGAATTCCTGAAGAATTGATTGTTACAAATGCCAAAACATCATTAAGGGCAACAGACTTCAAGACCTTGATATAAAGTGTCTAATTCATGGCTACGGCAACAACCTTGGTGAGAGAAGGGGTAGGAGGGTTGCACAAGGAAACATTGGGAGTACATTCCCGGGAGGAGAGGTGGAGATACTGGCAGAGGTACCACATATGTAAAAAGGGGATACATTGGATGATCAGGAAATTGTCAAATGGCAATTGCACAGGAGACTAACATGGTGCCACTGGAACTGAAAGGGAAGATTCCAGCTTCAGCAAGGATGATATTCATGGTACAAACCCAGAAAGCACTAGTGGTCAGTCTCATGCTACAAAGATGGAGTGGGTCTAACTACTTCAGAGTCGAGGATGCTACTGAGACACAAACCTGGCAACCATACTAAAGCCATGATGAGACCAGGACCCGGTGAATAAGGAGAAGAGCAGCACAATCTGCACCCCAAGAGGTTTGAGAGTGGAGCGCAAGGGTACTAAGCTTCCACAGGCAACTAGTCTTTAGCTGACAAATATGGGGCAACTAACGGAGCATTTTGTTGAAAAGAAGGCCCAAAAGTGAGATTCTGCAACACCTTTCCTTCCAAGTGCTGGGTACCCATGTACAAGTCTGGGTCAAGATGGATGGTGGTCAAATGCCAGAAATGCATGACCTGCAATTTTTCAGGGAACCGTGGGAAAGGGTCCATACAGAGGTCTGTCAGGGGGCACCTTGGAGGTGGTGTTTAGCTGAGGTTAATGAGTGGGAGTTGTACCAAATGCAAAAATCATTGGGATATTGTGCAGGGGTTATCAGCAGTCCAACAGAGATACTAGCCCACTGATGGTGATGAGGAAGAGAGTGACTCAAGACAGAGTGCTCTGAGACCTGTGGAGAGCTGAGTGAAGTACGAGCTTGGATCCACAACAAACAGTGGGCTAAAAAAAACTGATGAATAAAAAAGGGAGCCTCGAAAGACTCAGTCCTGGAGGGTAGGTAAAATGTAATGGTGTGAAGCAGAGTCATATGTGTTATGTAGGTCAAAAGAGACAGCAATAAGATGTTGACATTTAGAAAAAGCCTGTCGGATTGCTTTTTCCAACCAAGCTAGATGGACAGCTATGGATTGTCCCTCCCAGAAACCACAATGATAGGGTGACAAAAGGCCTCTGAACTCAATAAGCCAACATAGTCAGCAGGGAACCATCCTTTCAAGAAGTTTGCAGACAACATTGGTGAGGCTAATTGCTAAGTAGCTGTTGAGAGATGCGGAGTTTCTTCCTGGCTTAAGGATTGGGACAACGATATTATCTCACCACTGTGAAGGCAAGACATTTTCGAGCCAAATACGGTTGAAGACATTCAATTGGTGTAACCTTGGAGTTGCATTCAGGTGTTGAATCATCATATTATGAATTAAATTAGAGGTTGTATCATGAGACAAGGCAAGAGCCTGAAACAATTCTTAGTCAGTGAAAGGTGTATTATACGATTTGCCATAGTGGTCAATGAAACATAGGGGGAAGTCTTCAACTTGTCATTTCTGTAGTAGAAAGGTAGTCGTATAAGAAGAGGATGCCAATGTGGTTGCCAAGAGGGTCACAACATGTTCAGCAAGAAACGACACACAAAGCAGCACAAAGACCACCCTGAAGGACAAGACCCCCAACAGTTGTGGATAGTTATAGACCCAGAAGACTACACAGCTTGGGCCACACCTGCAATGAACAGGCATACGTTTCCAGGGAGGAATGAAGTCACTTGAAAGTGAGAAGGTTTGTCTGTGAAGAACGTCACTTAAAACATTGCAGGGCTCTTCGGTGATCCTGAACAGCTATTGCAAGATCTTGGTCCCCACACAGAACTTTCCAGCAACGGAAGGGACCTGTAGAAAGGGGAACAGCTGTTCCAGCGGCATGGATGACTGCATTGGAGATGTCTTGCACAACTTGACACAATCTGACAGGGACAAAGGTAACAGCAGAGGCACAAAATTGCCAGTTGGCTGTTTGAAGCAACCAATGCACTAGTTGGTCCATCTGGCGATGGTAAGGAAGTGACACGATCACCCGAAAATGGTCACTGTCAGACTGCGAAGATCGTCAGGTAGCAACCAATGCAGTGAAGCCACAAGACTGGGTAAGAGATCATTAGATTGATAGCTATAAAGGCATCATGGGCTGCACTGATGTGGGTAGTAGCATTTTAGTGATCCATCACATTCACAGAAGGGTATGCATCACTTACATCAAATATAGAGCTCAGAGAAAAGATATGCATGATCGCAATTAGTTTGTAAGCATTGGGCCACGTGCTACAGGAAAGTATTACTCAATAGGTGTGGAATCTACCTGCTGGAGAGCATTTGTAAACTCCATGGAGCACAGAGGAATGAAGCAGCTCTAGTATCGTGGAAGATTGTTATTATCTACTGCTTATAAAATGTTAACGACAAGTCTTTGAGACAGTAATATTAGTTTGTTTGCATGTAGAGTGTAACCTTTTGTGAAAGTTTGTGACAATATACAGAGTTAACTGGAACCAATCTACACTTTATTTAAATAAAGAAGCAGTGTTTTGTTTTTTAGCCATTTCACTTACAGAGAGCTGCACAGAAGAAGGAAGTTTGATGCTGAGGAACAACAGGGCACAATATAGCTGGACTCTGAGGTGACTCACAAGAGTTGCAAGGTTGAACATCTACACCAATCTAATAAGGGAGTGATAAGGCGGTAGTGTTAGGTGTAGCTGCATAAAGTAATAGGTCTATAACAAACGCTACGCTAGTCAAGCATTCAAAACATCGCCATACTAGCTAAATACAGCAGTCATCAGCCACTAATAAACATACCACATGGCAACCATACGGTTGTAAGTGGAAAGTGACAAATAACAGACAGAAAGGACACAATTCCATAACAAATCAGCAAAGAGAAGTGTTTCCAAGGGCAACAGGAAGCTTAAACAGCACCATCTATGCACCTAGGCTAAGAGCATCCATCTAAATTGACAACACATGCAGCCTTACATGATACATCAAAAGCGAGCACACAAGCAGCGACATCCAGCCAGCATGCAGCCATCGACGACTGATCCACTGCCAGAGTGCAGTCTACACCATCATGACACCAGCATGCTGTCTGCACCACAGCGACCCCAGCATGTGCTCTAAACCACTGCATCATCATCATCATCATCACACAATCATCGATGACCAGACCATTGCCAGCACACAGTATGACTACAGTGAGCTACACCAATATATCACTTCAAAATTGTTTTTGTGGGTGTAGTGCAGTAATTCGGTAATATTTAAGTGTTTGTTTATGCCAGTGATAACAAGGAAAATGCCAACAGAAGTTAATATGGAAATGTTACTAAAAAGACTGGACGAAAAGTTTTCACTCTTAGAAAATCAGATTAAGGACAATGATGAGCAAGTAATGGAAAACCAAAATAGACAGACAAGAATTAGAAACTCAGATTAAAGACACTCACAAGCACGTAATGGAAAGAATTAGAAACTCAGATTAGAGACACTCATGAAGCATTAGAGGTGCATTTAGGACATAAGCAATATCAAAGCCTCAACATGTTAAAGAGATGAAACACACACCAAAGTCTTGAAACAATGTGACTTCGTTTGGGAAGAGATACATGAACGTACTAAAGATTTACATACAAACGTAGATAGTTTATGTAACTTTGCACAAACAGAATGTAAGTTGGTAAAAGATCAGATGTCAGATACACAAATGCGCATAGACATTTTAGAACAGAGAAGTGACAAGAGATTCCATATCTTTGCATGATATACATTCAGGTTTGGAGGCAAATTTATCAGCACTGTTAGATCACAAATTTCAGAAGACTTCACATACTTCAGGAAATGGCCAGGAGGAAGTCACTAACACCACCAATTAGTTTAAAAGACTATGGGACAAATTGGCAAAAACTAGATGGGAATTAATAGAAGGTCAAGTTAAAGGTAAATCTTTAGAAGTAACAGCACTATTAGACGAGTTACAGTTGGGAATTGGAATGAACTCTTATAAGCATTTTCCAAAGTTTAAAATAGATGGGGAAGTACATCCAATGTACTTCCTGCAAGTGTTTTCCAGTTCATTACCACAAGATTGGAAAGATTCTAGACAGGTGGATTTGTTTTGGAGAGTAAAGAAAATTAGACGAAGGGAGACTGTGTGTACTGAAAACTGTAGAACTTTAATTACATTTATTCATCAAGGGTACGGACACAATTTGCGATACCAAAATGTGTCCAACATATGGTAAAATTTTACTTCTTTAAGAACTTAAGTAAGAAAGTACTTTCTGTAATACATACATGTGAAACTCGCCAAAAGATGAAAGCCAACAATCAAGAAATAATGTTTAAATTATACCGAACAATACCTAAAGAATTACATGACCTCACAGCTGCTGATTTCTTTGGCTAATTACCAACAAGTAAAGGGGCTAACTTAAATATTCGTATTAGTGGAGTGTTGGTCTAAATATGTTAAACTCTATCCTATTACGCAATCCAACACAGAGATGGTGGTTAGATGTCTAGTGGGTAAGAAAGCCACAGATTGTTGACAGTTTGTGAGTAAAGCCTTGCTTTTAGCATGGGAAAACGTTAAGACACATTGTTATCTTGAAACACAGTCCACAAACTACCCCTTGTTAATGTATCACGAAAAAAATCTGTAGGTTATGTAGGACCTACTATTCAGACAGACATACAACTTGGGCACAAAAAATACCAAAATTCCAAACAACACTTTATGAAATTCCACATTTATCTACTAGTTTATCTCCCATCGAAATAATAAGAGGTAAATTCATAGGCGAGCCACTGTTTAAATTATCTAAATGACCAGACGATGATAATATACACAGAGACAACTTAAGCGATGTTGTAAAAGAAAATTTACCAGAAGCAGCAGATACTCGACCACGTAAATATAATGAAAAAGATATGACACATACCTTTGATGTGCCCATCTTGGTACTAATTAAGGAAGTACACCAAAGCTCAAATCTGAAGAAAGGCATACACAAGTTTTACCTTGACATAGTGGTCCTTACTAATTTTTAAATGTACCACGACCCGAACCAGTTTTCTTGGTCAATCCAGAGCCGCTCAAGAAAAGGGATAATATAATATTGATATGTTAGAAGCATTGTAAGACGACGACAAATTAAACTTGTCAAGGAAATACAGTAACAACATAGATCGTTCTTAATGGTGAAAATGTGTAAATAAATAATGTCAACTGTTATTTAATCGGCTGTTAAGTATTCCTTTAGTGTAAGATTGCTGACCAAAGAAGCATATTACTTACAATCATATGGTAAAAACAGGGGTTGCATTTGTATGTGAATTTTTTTACGGGAGGTTAATCACGGGTAGTGATATCACCTATTAGGTATTGATTGATGAGTAAACTGACTACAGAAATTATACTGACCATTTAAGATTTGAATGTACTTCCATATTCCATTGCATTTCATAGGGGTTTGTTAGGATCAATTTTTGGGGTTTCTGGGATAGTGAAGCTGTGGCAAGTCGCAAGTCCGTTCTGTAGGGCATGCCGAACAATTTCTCCCTTCAGTGTCTCAGTGAAGTACCTTACCAGATGGTGTCTCTGGGGTAGGGGTGGTAAGGGAATCCATCTAGGGGTTACTGTCTTTTCTTCTTTGATCCTAACATACCTGTCTATCCCCTTTTCTTACTTCTCAATCAGGAGTACCAAATCTCTCTTCCCTCTTTCCACATGCAAACGTCCTATCACAGGATCCATTCTTTTTATAGTCTATATAGAGAATTTACAACCTACAACAGTATGATTGCACTGGGGATATTTCACATATGATGAAAAAATGAACTGTTCTTATGACATGATGTCATTGTTATCGAGGACATCCCTTAGCAATTATGTTAACTTTTGTAGTAATCTGATGTGTTACGAGTGGATTTGTTTTTAGCTTTTACAGGGGAGATGAGAGATTTGTGTGTACTAAACATCACGTGCACACACACATATCTACAGACTGTGATTTGTGGGTATTATTCTGCTTGGCTTGTTGCTGTTTCAAGGGGAGGGAGGAATAGGACAGGGTGTCCTACAAATAAGCTTGATACAGAAATGACAAGCCAAAACTAAGAAGGAATAGGAGGTTTGGAGGGAGGAAAATAGACTGGAGAACTCGTGTTTGAAAAGTAGTAGACAGCTGGATTTTCACAGAGGATGCAGCCTTAAGAAGAGGTAAACTAAAGGGGAAAAGCACTGAAGTACTCTGAGTAGAAAAGGAGGGGAGGTACTTTAAATTGGGAGTTATAGGTAGGTAATCCATAAAGAAGGGAGCTTATGTCAGGTCCAGGTGAAACCAAGGAAAGGAGGACCCCAACCACTTTAGCGGAAAGGAGAGGTATATCACACCAAGTGCACCTTCAAAATAAGAGGAAAAGAGTACTGGATCCCTCGAAAGAGAGCCTTCAATGCACAATTAGTTTGTAAACATCGAGCCACATACTATAGGATTGTATTACTCAACAGGTACGGAGTCTACCTGCTGGAAAGCATTTGCAATCTCCATGGAGCACAAAACAGGAGCTCTGGTATCATGGCAGATTTCCAGCACCAAGGAAGACAAATATGATGTACATAAGCAATTGTTGTTGCACACTATTCACAGAACCTTAACAAGAAGTCTTTGAGACAGTAATATTAGTTGGTTCCCATTTAACATGTAATCTTTTGTGAAAGTTTGTGACAATATATAAAGTTAAGTGCTAAACTTTATTTAAGTAGAGAAGCAATGTTTTGTTTTTTAGCCACTTCACTTACAGAAATCTACATGGAAGAAAGAAGTCCGATGCCAAGGAAGAATGGGGCACAGCATAGCTGGACCTCGAGGTAAATCACAAGATTTGCAAGGCTCAATATCTCCACCAATCTAATACTAGACAGTTAGGGTAGCGATGTTAGGTGCAGCTGCATGGAATAATAGCTCTAGAACATATGTTCCTCAAGCATGGAAAGCATTGCCACATTGCCTAAATACAGCAGTCACCAGTCACCAACAAACACTCCAGTATCACTATTGAGGAAACACAGATTATGGGCAGTAAGAAGTCAGTTAAGGATACAGGGTACTTTTCTGGCTCAATGTTATATAAAAACCAACACCTATTTCTTTCAGGCACTGTTTATAATGTATATGTTTTTAATGCAAATGTTTCACAGATTTTCTGTTTACATCAGGTAATGCAGCACACTTTCTAAACAAATTACAAGTATTTTGAATATTTTTGAACCTGCTTAGGGTTGATAATTTACAAAGAAATTGATGCAATGTTTTTTCCAAAATGCTTCCTCAAATTTAGGTACCATTTATTCCAATGTTATACATTTGAAAGAGACCAAATTTTTACCAGATATGCATGACATGATGGCTGAGGTACTTGACCTATTTAATTCCACCTATTATGTACATTAAAAGAACAAAAAAAAAAAAAATCACATCTTACATTTTAATTTTTATAATTTTTTCTAATAAAAATTGTATTTTTTCTATAATTTAGTTGATTCTGCAATAAAGCGTAGGTCTATTACATAGGTACGGACTATTTCAAGTTACAGAAATAAAATCAGAGCAATGCTTTATAAACTTTACGAAATATTTGTCTCTGAATACAAATCTCTCAAAATTGCGAATGAAGATATGAGGCCAATTAAACTGTGCCTCAGAACATTCCTGAAGCATAGTCTTCATCCCGCAGCACTACTTCATCTTCAAGCTTCCTCTTGGCATTCCTTTTAGCATTTCTTGCTTCTTTAGTAACTTTAAGAGCAAATCTTTCAGCTTCATGCACCTATTGTCTGTCACATGCAAGCAATTTATCTTCCATATTAGAGCCACATTTTATGCCTAAATTTCTCAGGACTTCCAACCTTCCTATCATTCCATCATTGAAACATATCACTGCAACTAGTGCATCAACTTTTAATGTATTTAGTCCTACAAAAACATTCTTGGGTAATCTTCCCCATGTGTAGTGGTTGAAACTTTCATTTGTATTCTGAGTGGCTGCATGAAGACATTTATGAGCAAAACAGTCACTCAGCTCTCTAAAAATTGGTTTTATTTCATTCATAACAGGCTCAGGAAGAGAATGCTTATAATAGTATATTTGACCACTTTCTTTTGCTCCTTTAGGGCGAAGTCCGTGAACAGGGTGGTAATCTGTGGACAACTTATGAAAGTAGATGGCCCATACAGCTTTTCTCATTGCTGTATCATCATTCAGAGGTGCAGTTCCTCTTCGTCAGTCCATAATAAGTCTGAAGGAGGTTATTTCAGTTTGTCAATCTGCCTCAGCCAGGCAGATTTTCCATCAGGTAGCATTCTTCCTTTCATTTCTCTTCATAGCTTCCCCTTTTCATTTCTCTTCGTAGCTTCCTCAAACTAGCACCCATCTTCTTTTGCACATGTCCACAACACTCCAGTTTTGTTACCAAGGTATCACCATAAACTTTGATCTCATTAATTTTAGTGAAAGCTTTAGAGTCCCCATCGCCTAGGTAATTCTTATATCTAACATTATAACCTGAAATATTTGTAGAGCTCCATCAGACTCCATACCTCCACTGTAATCATAATTCTTAGAACACCGATGTTCAATATGTCCTTCAGCGTTACCATGGCAGGTGTGGCAGTACTTAGATAAGCACTCAACATCAACAACTTTTCCATTCTCCAGAGAAGTAGCACCATTCAAGGATCGATGTCATCAATGTTGCCATGTCCCATCAAGTGCAACAGCAATGTCCCTGGTTCCACGAATACTTACAGTTTCTTCTACTGCACATTTCATAGACTCTTTAGACACAACCATCAAGGCACCTAAAAGTATGTATATGTACTTGCTGAACCTACTGGGGAGGAGGAGGAGGAGGAGGAGGAGGAGGAAGGTCCATCAAACCACAAAACATTTGAGCAGCCGTTTTTCCTTTTTCTATTGCACGCACTCCATACACTAACTTCAAATTCACATCATACGAATTACGTTCGAAGTCATTTTTGAGGTAGATTTACTGCAGGATCTACACAGAACAACTAATTTTGATGCTAAACCCTTCCCGCTACTTTGTTTTTCAGTCATTTCCAGACAGCCTACACCATCACATTGTTTACATTTCGCCACTTCCTTTATCAAAGATAAGATGCCCACATCAACAAAAACAAATCCACTACAAACAGCGTCACTGTTAACAAAAAAATTTCAATCTCCAGGAGACGTACCATGTGGGAGTTTCTTCCCTGAAGACCTGATACATGGGTTACTTTCAAAAGTGTGGCTTGCTTTGTTTGTGAACTGGTTACCACAGAATTTCCTTTTATTGAATTTCTTGATGCATGGCGTAGTTTGTATTTATTGCACACCAAAGGATATGTACTTCCACAAATATATGTAGCACTTGGGCAACATACATTCAGTAACACATGAACAAACTGCTTCAGTAGAACAAAAGTAAATACTAGCAAAAATAATCATTTACAGACACTAGAAACCTGCACTGTGACCAACATATACAACGTATCACATGTATAATCACTGGAAATAGAAAGTTCACAGTTCTTTTTGAAATAATACTGGTCTGTGTAACAGAAATAAAGGGGGGTGTGGTGGCATACATGACCGTAACCTTAAAATTTGGTATATATATGTAATTTTTCCTATTGAAACCCTATAATGTATATATCAATGTAATCAGGAAAGACCATAGAATTTAATGAAGTCATAAAAAATTCGATTTTTCCACCATTTATAAGTACCCTGTATCCTTGTAGAAGGCACCAACCAGAAAGTGATATTCTCCCCACAGGGGTAGATGCACTGAAAGCCAAACGTAGGAGAAAATGGGGACAAAATTATTGGATTTTTGGATTAAGGTGATCAACTGAAGGTAAGTAAGTTGCCTGCCTGGAGGTGTGTAAACACTGCTGAGGTCACCTGCACTAGCACCATTGTTGCTTCCAACACGGTATCCACTTAAAAGCCCCATCTATGTGAATCTATGTACAGTTCCCTCCACATGCCCTCTCAGGACCAGCATGGTTCAGACAGAATGCACAATAACCACAGAGTGTTGAGGAATGGTCATCAGTGAAGACATTTCTTGTAGAGCAATGCAAATTGCTGAGAGGCGGAAATAAAGTGTTATAGTTCTAGCAGGTGAAGGTAATACACATTACAGTTTCACTGAATGATCCTGTTATTGGTGTCCAGGTTAAGCATAAAGGGACCAGGAGGAGTGGTCCCACCAGGATCACTATCTGCCACCAGTGCAGTGGAAGTACATTAATGAGCATTGGTTCGGAATCCAACGGTGTGGGGTGTCCTGGTGCCTCTGAGTAGCCTTATCCCAATTCTTCTTCTTCTTGTTGTCCTTTGCAGCCTTTGGTGGCCAGCATTCTGGCAGTGGCCTATCTGAGATGAGTGTGGGGATGTACGAAGAGTGAGACAGGCTCTTCAGCCATAGACTGGCATCGGGCCTCTGACCTGTGGGTTCATGGGATCCCAAGAGGGAGCCCTGTTACTGGTATACAATGGAGGAGGAAGTTGCTCCTCTGGCAAGGTGTGAGAAGTGGTTCCGAAAGACAGTGCCACAGGAAGCTCAAAAGAGGAAGATGTTGGGAGAAATGGTTTCATAAAAGTTGAGGTAGTGGGAATGATGGCTGTGATTTTCACATAATTGGACATCATATCAACAGGATGTAGGTTTTTACAGTCTCAGTAGATGACAGGTGCTCAAAAGTGTTAAGACTAGGCAAATTGGTGAACATGGAGGTGCTGTTCCATGCAATCTTAACACACAAAGGTAGTTGTTCGCAACGAGTGGTTATCTGCGCTTACCCATTTTTGGGTCCACTGTGCTACGAGATGACATACGACCTAAGCACAAGTGTCAAAAGTACCTCAAGGGCAGCGGGACCCAAGGTTTCTTGTCACAACTGTACACCACGACTTAACTTTTTACGGTAGGACAAATGCTAAGATAAAAGTGTCTGTAGCTACCTTTTTGAATGCACCTAACAAAATGTGTGCCTCATCACTCACAATTAGCCTATAGCTTCTCGTCTGGAGCATAAGCTCTCAGTTGAATATGATTCCTTGGACCACAGTCAAAGTTTTGTGTTGGGCAATTCTCACTAGTATCTTGTCTCCCAGACCGTCACATGTGTGAAGAGATGTAGGTTGTGCAGCAGACAAGGCTTTAATCAACAGTGATCTATAGGACAGTATTCCTAATGACTCAATTCCTCCAAATTTTTCTTCGATATGCCCCACAAAAAATTATGGCTTTATCGCAGTGAAAGTATCAGATCGGTTCGAGTACATATAAAGTATCGAATAAATTGTTTTTCTCCCAAACACCTGGCTTGTCTCTCTTCCCACGGAGTAGCCAGGGTAGATAAAACAGTAGGGCTGTAAATGTTCCCACTGAACTTTCGATTCCTGTCTGAAGAGATGGCTGGATCAGAATGGCCACTGTTCTGGTGGAAGATCTCTCCATTGAGAATAACACACTGTGTTCTGTTTGCTACAAACTTTTCATCTAGCCACACAATGGGTCTAATATTCAATACACATATTTTGTTCACTAGGTGGCACTGTGGAAATGTTCTGAATGCCTTCTGAAGATCAAAGAACACAGCATCAACCTGGGCACTGGTATCAATTGCTTTCAAACAACAACTCAGCTCCCTTTTAATGCCACAGCAGATAGATAGTTGGGACAGAGATGAGAAACTATGCATGTGCACCACAGTTTTCAGTTTATGCTAGTTGATCACAGGAGCTTTGAAACAGGTGTGTTTCATTAACTGAGACAGCAGAATTTTCATCAACAGTTCCAACCAACAAGAGACCCTAATTACTCTGGGTATATCTAGAGTGATGCTATGACAGATGTTACCAGCAGTCAACGTCACCAGACAACTTATGCCTGAAACTGGCACATCTATGGATAATAACAACAATGACTAAGTGGAGTATGTTGAGGCAGTAATGCTTGCAGCACATTATGACTAGAACTTTCTACTGTACAATTCCCCAAGATTTGTAGGAAATCTTCACAAGGACAATTAGGATGCAGATTAGTAAGCAGTGAAGATTAAAGCAGAGTTCACAAAGGTGAAAATAACCAGGTAATAATAAATCCAGAAAAAACAATTTTTTTCATATTTATGTCTAATCTAAGACTGGAAGAAGGGCACAAAATTATCACAATGAGTGGGATGGGCAGCCAAGAAACAAGCTCAACAAAGAAACTATAAACAACAATAAGATGCAAAGGACATAGCACATTTGTAAGGAACCAATGATGGCATTCTACCACAAACAAGAAGAGTAGCAGCAGAAAGTTGTAAAGAAATAGGAATTAGAGGAACTGAATAAGGATAGCCATCAGGAGCTAAAATTTTGCAACAGAAACAGGAGCTAAGGGAATTAGTAAGGATTCATAAGAGACTGCCAAGGAATTGCAGAACTTTAAACAGCAAATGCAAGAACAAAAACAAAGTTACCAAAAGACGGTGGATAAATGATCGCCTCAAAATGAGCTGCAGCAGTATATCCTGATGGAGAAAACAGAGAACTGGAAAAATCAGGATGATAAACAAGTCCTATTGGTATAAAAGCTGCTGAATCTGTAGGAAAAAGATGGAGGGCTTTAGAAGATACTAATGGATCAGATTTCTGAAGTCACAGATATAGCACAGCAGCATCCACAGTTCGCAGCATCAGACTGCACAATGTCTGAAAGGACTTGCCATTGGAAAAGTAAGGTCTTACTGAAAACCATGACATTGCACTCTCAATGTCATCAACCAGTTGCACAGTTACAAGGTATGTTCAGAAAGTAAGAGTACTGTGGGCGTAACTGACTGATTTTTTGTTTTTAGAGGGCTGGCAAAACTGTGTAGAAGACAGGGTTCCCTGACCAGAGCAAGCATAGCAGCAACATGGTAGTACATAAACTCACGTAGCAGTCTCCATTGCATGAAAGATTTCAATTACAAACCCCATGAAGCATGAGGCAAGTGTTGTTATCCGCTTTCCACATCTGGAAGGAATAACACTCACTGAAATTTTTTCACTAATCAAAACTATGAGCAGAATGAGTGTGTGTAGGTGGAGCAGGGAGTTTAGTGGAGACAGAACAAATGTTCATGACTAACACAGAAGTGGAAGACTTTCCATTTTGACTGCTGAATTGGTGGTGGGGTGGGGGGGAATAGGAAACTGTTGATGAAGACCATTGATTGACAGTGCACAAAATTTCTGTGATTTTTCCAGAACACTTCCGGACTCTCTCATACGAGACACTCACAGAAACACTGGGCTGCTGAAAACTGTACACAAGGTAAGTCCCAAAACAGTTGACAGCAGTCCAATGAAATCTGTTCTCAACAACATGGATCAGTTTAAAAACAACAGTAACATTCATGATTAATACCAGAAAAAAGAAAGACTACCACTATCCTTCACTCAACCTATCTTTGGCACAGAAAGGGGTAAAATATGCTATTATAAAAATTTTCAACAAATTACCAGATGAAATAAAATGTCTGACAGACCGCAGTAATAGCTTCAAAAATAAATTGAAATCACATCTCCTTGACAACTCCTATACTATAGATGAATTCTTGAATAGGAATAAATAAATCTATAAATATAGTATATGCATTTTGTGCCATTTAAGGTAATGGGGTAAATAATAGAAATATTAATCCTTAACTCTGTATTGTAATATACACATATTAAAAAATCTTGTTTCATATGTGCATTTCTTGTGCACTTGACACATTCCCCATCATAATGGCTACCGTACCGTGCGACTGATCAATGGAACACACAACCAACTAACTAACTAACACACAAAACCAGGTCAACAGCACCCAAGGGTTCCTTGAGTGACTTGAGTTGGAAGGCAACGATTCCAAACCACAATTTCGGGCAAAAGAATCAAAGCATCAATGTTTTGAGTACTGAAATGGCATCATTTTGTTCAAATTTCTTCCTCGTGGGGAGTCCATCAATGACAGCAATGTTGTGAGAAAATGAAAAAAAGGAACATTCAAAACTAAAGGAGGGGAATGCTGATGAGAGGAGTGTGCTTGTTGCACGACAACACCCGTCCTTAGCCACTAATACACTCTTAGGCTCATTTGGTTGGAATATTTTGAACCACCCCCATATTCCCCTGACTTGGCATCTTCAGATTATAATCTTCTCACCACCATGAATGCACACATGAGTGGAATTAAATTTTCAATTGACTAGCACGTACTGCAGAGGTTCTGAAATGGAAAATGAGCTGGCAGGAGAGTTCTTTACAGCGAATAAAAAATCTTGTGCAATGGCTCATCAACTGCACTGAATGGTGTCAATTATGTGGAAAAATAGTCAACAAGTGCATCAACAACATTCTGTAATTTTTTTCAAATGCACTTTTTCTAAAAAAATATCTAGTACACATTCTGAACATGCTTCATACAGATTACTTTAATGTGTACTTGTTTCAAAGCTTCCAAGGCACTTGATAACATTCAGACTGTAGTAATTGTAAAGCAGCTTTACAGTGCCTTCCGGTTGTTTGCTGACCTAGAAAATGAAGATTTACTTATACCTGTGAGAAGATGAGAATGTGTGTGGAGTCAATGCTGCAGAAGAGTAAAATAACTATGAAGACTTTGAAAGTGGTTCTGAACTAACCAATTGGAGTGATGTAAATGTAAAATCTAGCTCAGTATTCATGTCGCAAAAACATGTTCAACACATTTTAAAAATCATTAGGACAATAATGTACACCTGAAAGATCCAGTAACAGAGAAAGTATTTGATGTCACAAATGTCTTAGCTGTCAGAAAATCTGGCAATGGCTTTATCTAGAGATTAGAGACTTATTGACTGCCAGATAAACCAATCTCTTGGTCATGAGTGGTAAAGTTCCACACCAAATGCTGGAGTAGGTAGATACAGGGAATATAATCATTTCAAGTGTGACTGCCTCAATGACAAATATTGGAAAAAGGGGAAGCAAACAAGTTTACTGTTCTGTGTGTGAGTGTGTGTGTGTGTGTGTATATATATATATATATATATATATATATATATATAAAAAAACAAAGATGAGGTGACTTACCGAACAAAAGCGCTGGCAGGTCGATAGACACACAAAATTCAAGCTTTCGCAACAAACTGTTGCCTCATCAGGAAAGAGGGAAGGAGAGGGGAAGACGAAAGGAAGTGGGTTTTAAGGGAGAGGGTAAGGAGTCATTCCAATCCCGGGAGCGGAAAGACTTACCTTAGGGGGGAAAAAGGACAGGTATACACTCGCACATATCCATCCACACATACAGACACAAGCAGACATATTTAATGACAAAGAGTTTGTCTTTAAATATGTCTGCTTGTGTCTGTATGTGTGGATGGATATGTGCGTGTGTGCGAGTGTATACCTGTCCTTTTTTCCCCCTAAGGTAAGTCTTTCCGCTCCCGGGATTGGAATGACTCCTTACCCTCTCCCTTAAAACCCACTTCCTTTCGTCTTCCCCTCTCCTTCCCTCTTTCCTGATGAGGCAACAGTTTGTTGCGAAAGCTTGAATTTTGTGTGTATGTTTGTGTTTGTTTGTGTGTCTATCGACCTGCCAGTGCTTTTGTTCGGTAAGTCACCTCATCTTTGTTTTTATATATAATTTTTCCCACGTGGAATGTTTCCTTCCATTATATATATATATATATATATATATATATATATATATATATATATATATATATAAAAAAACAAAGATGATGTGACTTACCAAATGAAAGTGCTGGCAGGTCGACAGACACACAAACAAACACAAACATACACACAAAATTCTAGCTTTCGCGACCAACGGTTGCCTCGTCAGGAGGGAGGGAAGGAGAGGGAAAGACGAAAGGATGTGGGTTTTAAGGGAGAGGGTAAGGAGTCATTCCAATCCCGGGAGCGGAAAGACTTACCTTAGGGGGAAAAAAGGACGGGTATACACTCGCGCGCACACACACACATATTTAAATATGTCTGCTTGTGTCTGTATATGTGTGGATGGATGTGTGTGTGCGCGAGCGCGCGCGCGAGCGAGAGTGTGTACCCGTCCTTTCTTCCCCCTACGGTAAGTCTTTCCGCTCCCGGGATTGGAATGACTCCTTACCCTCTCCCTTAAAACCCACATCCTTTCGTCTTTCCCTCTCCTTCCCTCTTTCTTGATGAGGCAACAGTTTGTTGCGAAAGCTTGAATTTTGTGTGTATGTTTGTGTGTCTGTCGACCTGCCAGCACTTTCATTTGGTAAGTCACATCATCTTTGTTTTTTTTATATATATATATATATATATATATATATATAAAATATGGAAGGAAACATTCCACGTGGGAAAAATTATATATAAATACAAAGATGAGGTGACTTACCGAACAAAAACGCTGGCAGGTCGATAGACACACAAACAAACACAAACATACACACAAAATTCAAGCTTTCGCAACAAATTGTTGCCTCATCAGGAAAGAGGGAAGGAGAGGGGAAGACGAAAGGAAGTGGGTTTTAAAGGAGAGGGTAAGGAGTCATTCCAATCCCGGGAGCGGAAAGACTTACCTTAGGGGGAAAAAAGGACAGGTATACACTCGCACACACGCACATATCCATCCACACATACAGACACAAGCAGACATATTTAAATGTCTGCTTGTGTCTGTATGTGTGGATGGATATGTGCGTGTGTGCGAGTGTATACCTGTCCTTTTTTCCCCCTAAGGTAAGTCTTTCCGCTCCCGGGATTGGAATGACTCCTTACCCTCTCCTTTAAAACCCACTTCCTTTCGTCTTCCCCTCTCCTTCCCTCTTTCCTGATGAGGCAACAATTTGTTGCGAAAGCTTGAATTTTGTGTGTATGTTTGTGTGTCTATCGACCTGCCAGCGTTTTTGTTCGGTAAGTCACCTCATCTTTGTATATATATATATATATATATATATATATATATATATATATATATATATATATATATATATATGGCATGAAATCTGATCAAACCAGACTTCATAGTCTACATCAGACAATAGCCATGATGACATACACAAGGATTTACTTTAGTTCGAAAGTATAGTTCCTCAACAGATGATAATGACTAAAAGCAAAGGCAAGATCGAGTTCCAGAAGCATAGTTTAAAGCAAATGTATAATTGAGATGAAATCACTTTTTAATGGCCAGGCAGTGAGGTGGTGTAGAACGAGAGAGATGAAGATGTACAGTTAAGTTATTATTACAAATGAAGATGATAGGGCAAGAGAAATAGGCAGTGGTTTGACAACAAACTGAGTAACCTGGAAGATACGTTAACAAGAACAACATAGTCTGCAAGTATGACAGTGGCCTTTCTGAATTTTTGAGAACATTCCATTGTCTTTCCAAACAATCAGAGAATACTTAAGGTATACGAATGTCAAGTGTGGGTCATTAATTGAACTATTTTGTATCAGATAATATTTTCCTTAGACCAAATGAGCTGCAGTTGACTTGAGAATTACGAGTGTCAAACACTTCAGACAGTCCTTCCGACAACGTATTACACATTGTTAATAGAAGGAATGGCAACACATTGTTAATAGAAGGAATGCCAATGTACATCTCATCCCTGATGCCCGAGCTAATAAACTGAATCAATTACAAAGTGTGGAAGAAGAAAACGAAAAAAAAAACAGATGACAAGTAGAGTAAAGGAGGGAAAAAAAAGAACACTAGGATACGAAGAAGACACCAGAGATGAGTAATAACATAGATACAGGAAAAGAAAAGAATTAAAAGAAGCACAAAGAAATTGGAAGAATGGAGGTCCAGAAGAAAGAAAAGTGAATGAACACAAAGATAAGACGATGGAAGAGCAAAATACCTACTGCTATTTGGATCACCTGCACCTAAATGAAGTGAAGCTTGCATACCATATATCTGGCAAGTCATGGGGCACACACATGGAAAATATTGAGCAACAAGTTACAAGAAATGAGTAAGATAAATTTTTTATATTTTGTATATATTTTTTTTAATTTGACACACAACACAGTCTACTAGCTCTCTCAACACAAATAAAAATGATGTCAATGTACGAGATGGTTGGTTGGGGGGGAGGGGGGGGGGGGGACCAAACAGCGAGGTCATCAGTTCCATAATTTAAGGTGACAAAAACCGAGGGAGGGGCAACACAAACAGTGCAGTCCAGTCAAGAGGAAGGGAAAGTAGGAAAACAAAGAGGTAAAAGGAATGTCGGGGCATCAGGAAGAGGAAAGAACAAAATAGGGATAGAGGGAAATAGTGAAAACAGAGGTGCCCCAGAAACACTGTGTGTTGGGAAACCAGCACAGCCCAATCCCCAAGCAAAAATCTATGATCTCAACACAATGGGGACAACACCAGAGGAAGAAGACACAGGAAAAGGTGAAACAAAACTGCACAAAAGACCAGACAAAACACTAAATGAAGGACTCCAATTCAAGGACTTAAACCTTCTTCTACAAAGAAAACCGAGAACAGAAGTAACCATGTAGAAGTCGTCCACTAACACCAGGGACAAGGAAGGTGGGAGGGCAAATTTAGTGTGAAGAGCCAGAAGGTAGGGGCAGTCCAGCAAAACATGGGGCAGTCCAGCAAAACATGGACACCCCCCCCCCCCAACTACAAATGGTCAATATGAAGATGGCAGATTCCCACTTGGAGAGGCAGAGGAAAGAACACCACCTGGTGGGAGTCTCCTGGATTGTATGAAATCTATCAGACATGGGGTTAGAATCCCAAGAGGTGGCCCATGATTGAGCAAAAAGGGATCTGATGTAAAGCTGCCAACCTGTTGTCATAATTCTTAGTGACGGAAAATAAGTTTTAACAATTCAGTTTGATTGTGCAGTAATACATCTGCAGTAATACATACTATGTAGTGAGAGCATTATTCCGTATCAGTTGTGAGAGGGAATAGTGCTTCGCCTGGAGTCTTAGTCACTCCAGACATATTCAGCATGGGCAAGCGAGGCAGCGCGGAACAGGCAGTTAGCACAGGTAGCCGCATTATGCCACAGACCACACCTTGTGTCAAGCAGATGTTATGTCTCCAGCAGTCAAAGGGTTAAAATCACCATGTTCCAAGTTGTTGTACTTAGTTGCTTAAGGTGCATTAAATGGCATATTTTGTCATAGCAGCAGGAATACGAAGTGTGACATGATATTTTTAAAATGTCCCACTTTCAACCTCCTCCATGATGGAAGATGTGTTGGAATGCCCTCTGCAGGGGATATTATAACAATATGTGCAGATGGGGTGGCAGCTTGAACCTATAACTTCTAACTGCACGAGTCTGTCTGCAGTATGGGGTTACTTGTCCCTTGGCGTCATGTTTTGAAGGTGTTTCAAAAGAAAATGAGAAAAAAAGGAAAGGTCTTCGTTACAAGGGATGCCAAAAAAAATTACTGTCAAGCTGGCTTATTTTAAAAATTTCTTTTCTTGCTTTTGCTAAAGCTATGTTTAAGATGATCTGTCAACCCAGTTAGTATAGGAGATTATGTTGATATATATAGAAAATTTAAAGCTCAATTACGTACATCACGCAAGTAAAAAGCAATTAACACTCTTTCAGCACCCATACATGCACAAGGAGATGAAGTTCTGTGAAGATTGCTGGAGCACAGCTGTGTCCATCTCAGGAAACATCATGAAAAGGCGACTTTCACAAATCTTTAATAAGCTGCTGATATATACAAGAGGTATACAGATCACATAAAGGAAATTGAACACTGAAGCCATACCAAAAACTGTCACAGTTCCATTCTGAATTATGGATGCTGCTCTAGTTGCTGGATTTTCCCTCCTCACCCCTACCACTCCCCGCACTTCTACCTTCTACATGCTTCCTTAAACCTAAACACCCAGGATGCCTCATTGTGGCCGGCTGCTGTTCTCCCACTGAGACAATCTCTGCTCTCGTTGACAAACATCTTCATCGTGTTACCCACAACATACCCTCCTAAACAAGAGACACTAACCATTTTCTCCACATTTTCTGTTTCTTTACCAGATAATCACCATCACTGTTTAGGCCACTTCCTCTACACTAACATCATCAACGCCCATGGTGTTGCCGCTATTTAACACTATGCTACCTGACCAACTGCCTCCAAAACTATGACATCCTTCCCGGTCACCATGACCAACAAAATCCTCATCCCAATTAAGTTGATGACACCATATCCACATTCCTCCAGAACAACAACTTTTTCTCCATTTGCTTCACACGCCCTTGTCCAAACAAGCCAGCTCCTCGATGATGACCTCTACAAGGATGGCTACATCAGTTCCTCCATCCATATGAAACCTACCAACCACAACTAATATCTCCACTTTGACAGCTACCATCCACTGCATACTATGAAGTCCTTTCCATACAGCCTTGACATCTGCAGTCACTGTATCTGTCGCGACAAGCAGTCCCTATCCAATTATGATAAGGTCTCACAGAGGCCTTCACAGAACAAAATTGCCCTCTCGGACTCATACATTAACAGTTACCACCTCCCACATATCCACTGTCAGGCCACAAACGAGCACTCCTCTCTTAACTCATTAGCAATAATGACTGGAGCAACTGAACCACATTTTTTGCCAGAGTTTCAACTACCTCTAATTGTGTCCTGAAATGAGGAATACGCCTCCCACAATGGTATTGTGCTGTCCACCAAACCTAGGCAACGTCTTCATCCATCCCTACTCTAACCTGTGCTCAACCTCTTGCCTCATTACTCATATCCCTGCATGCATGAACTGTTCCGTACAGCCTCCTACAACTATCTACTGTAGTCTGGTCACAGGCATCTCCTGTCCCATCAAGGGCAGGGCTACCTGTGAAGGCAGCCATGTGAGGTACAAACTAAGTCACAACCACTGTGCTGCTTTAAGTGAATATGACAACTAACATGCTGTCTCTCTTCTTGACTGGCCACTGACGCACTTCAATGATTACTTCACAGCTTACACCATCTGGATCCTTCCAACAAACACGAGCTTCTTTGAACTGCCCGCAATATATCCCACTTTGACTGCAGACTTACATATCCCACTTTGCCATAACCCCTTGGCCTCAACCTTGGCTAGTACCTGTCCATCTACCTATCTCCTTCCCTCCCCCATTAAAGAGCTACACAATATCCTCCATTATGCCAATACACACAGTAGTCCTTATCTTTTCTACTCCTATCTTTTTCCATTCCCCAAACCTCCCAACTGACAGCACCTAGCAGCTCTACAGCCCTAGCCTGCCCCCAACACGTCTGCATGCTCCCAAAAGCACACTAAGTCCTCCACACTCCCAAAAACACACTATGCCTTCCTGTGCCCCTACCCTGGTATCCTCCCACTCCCCACCCCAGGCTACTACTTACCCCCACCAATCATACCAGATTGCTGTTCCTGTCAGGCTCAGCTGTAGTCTGCAGTCTGGCCACAGTAGCCGGAGATGGTCATGTGTGTATCAGTTGTGTTTGTGAGAATGTCCGTTTATTTCCAAAGAAGGCTTTTTGGTCAAAATGCTTAAATTATAGCAGTCTTTTCGTTGTGCAGTCTGCAATTCAACATCTCTTTTTGGTGAGTAGTAATCTATACTTTTCCTATTATTTTTGATGTGCAATTTCATCCCCTCTAAAATCTTGGTATGCAGCTTACGGTAGGGTTTCCTGGATATGCTCAAATGGCAAAAAGAATTTAAATGTTTATTCGATATTCTTCTAATCTTACAGTATCGGACATCTGTCCCTTTCCTAATCATTGACTCTGAAGTGCTTCTAAAACTGTAAATGATTTCCAATCTTGGCTTGAAAAGATTCAACTACAAACCAGAAATTTTCTTCAGACACAAAACGTAGGAGCTCCTCCAGCACTGTCAGAGTAATACATAATGCAGGTGCGTATTTATTCATGATCAATTCCTGGTCCTTAATCTCAAATAAGAGCTTTCATCAAGGCCAAAAATTACTACAAACCTTTGCATAAATCCAATGTCCACCATGTACTATAATTTAAATTCAACTGAAAATAAAAATCAGTGACTTTTTTTCATATTCTTTACATACATCCAACTTCTACATATACCTACTAGTCTGCTGCATCAACATGTTCACACATTTGACCTTTAATCCACTTATCCTTTCACCAGCTCTTCAACAAGTGTTTCAGATGAAGATTTCAAAGTCAGATCATGGAAAACATCTTTCAAACTGTTAAACCAAGCTTTTACAACACTTTATGCGTGTTCATTTAAACTGTTGCTGTTGGTGTAGCCACTCTTCTGTGCATATTACATTACTGGACAGACAGGCGAAAGAGAGCATCCTACAGTCCAGATTATATTTGTGAACTGAAAAAGAAAATGTATTGTGTGCAGTTCCATTGGACATTCATGTAATTTTCTGCCACTTTGCTTGTCACCTTAATACCATAAGTTAGCACTTTAGCATCATTATCACTATTACTGGCATCCCAAAGACATTTCACAAACATAACTGATCTTGTCTCAATAGCATCATGTTAACTGTGTCCATAAATACTAAGTGCTTATGGGTGAATAAACCCATTCTATGTACTCTTCTCACACATTTATCTAGTGGTATGTAAAATAAGGGATAGGCAACCACTCACCTGTAACAGATTAATTTATGAAGCACAGAAACACTCAACAGAAGAATAGCTTTCACATACACTTTTTATCACTTTCTTTTTCTAACATGAAACACACACACACACACACACACACACACACACACACACACGCACGCACGCACGCATTAAGACCGATTACTGATATCAGTTATTGAAAGCTGCTAACCAAGTTGACGAAGGTGAGGAGGAAATAGAGAAGGATGCAAGGAGGGGGTAGTGGGTAAGAATGAGGTCTTATGCCAGGTGACTCAGCAGCTGCACAATATGATGGAAGGAGTACAGAGGGTAGCCAAAAAGAGATGTATGAAGATGGGAGGGGGAGGGGGAAGGAGATTAAGAGGGGGGAGAGAAGAGAGAAAAGTGAAGATGAGGAAAGAGAAAGGAAGAAGAGGGGGGAGAATGCCCACAAAGGGGGGAGGAGTGAGCGAAAGGGGAGTGCTGGAAGAAGGCAGAGCATGATACAGATGAAGGAATGGTGTGGAAAGAAGAGAGAAGGTACAGTGAGGACAAGTTAGCACAGATTTAGGATAGGAGGAGTGCGAGAGCACAAGATGTGCTTCAAGAGTTCCCATCTGCATGGTTCAAAGAAACTTGTGCTGGAAGGTAGTATCCAAACAGACTGCGCAGTGAAGCAGCTGTTGAAGTAATTTGAGTTCTTACAGAATACGAGCTAGTGCTCTAAAAGCTAATGTGACCAAGGTTTTCTGTTCTTATATCTGAGCTCCACTGTCATACAAAGAGACAGTACTATTCATTTCAGTTTACTCACCGTTCTATTCTCTCTCGAATGTGTTACAAAATTATAAATAGGAACTTCCACCTTCTTTCCCACTTTTAATCGTTGCAGTGTGTTTATCAATAGCTCAAAGTCAAACGCATCAGGATGGTCAAAATTATATTCATTTCTGGCTGCTTGTTCATGCTGTTTCTCATTTAAAACCTATTAAACATAAAACAAGTTAATTTAAAAGTTTAAGTAGTTTTCATTTTTTAATGCACCAATAAATTTCAACTGACAATACTTACTTTATAAAAAGAATCCATGCTAAGTAGTGTGACCCAAGGAATATCTAATGACTCTATAATTTTTGTTGCCACAGTTGTTTTTCCTGAAGCAGTCCCACCACAAATACCTGAAAATAATTAGAAGCTTTTAATCAGTCGTGCAGAAAATATAATGTAAAAGTGACAAAAATAAAAAAACTGAAAATTTCCAGAAGTGAAATGGAAGCGCACCTCTTAGCCTACGATCAAATGAGTAGAAATGTGAAAATTCTTAGAACAGGTGGAAAGTAGCTCTAACATTTGATTTATGTAAAAATTATGGAATGAACTGTTTCAAATTCATAAGTAATATGAGTAAACACTATGCTATCACAGAAAAATACTGTAGATGCCTTAAATGGGAAGGGTGAAATGCATCCAGAAATTCACTATTATTATTTTAGTCTGATTCACTGAAACACTCATGTTTTCTTTCATCTTTTATGGTTACGAAAGATGGCCAGAGACAAGCAGTGCATTGCTTCATTTAAGCCTTTGTGGTGGTGCAGAGGGCTGCACACAAACTGGACCAAAAGAAGAACAAATGTCTCCATTATTGAGCAACTCAATATCGCTACGTGCCTTTCTTTTCTTTGCGCCAGCCAAAAAATTATCCAATTCTTTGGCCGTATTACGAGAAGAGATGGAGAAAATCTAGAGAAAATAATCATGGAAGGGAAGATCGAGCACAAGAGGCTGAGGGAAAGAGTAACAAGCAAGCAGTTGGATGTATCAAATCAAGATGATTTCCAGTCTACCTCTTCAAGAGGCCCTATGAGAAGCTGGTAACCATTTGGGATGGAGATACTTGATTCATGGGGTCATGACACTCAGCACTGAGCACAATGACTTGTTATGAGTGAGGTAAGAAAAAAAATTAGTTTCTAAAACACACGTTCTGGTCTGCACATTCAAATTCTGCTGGCGACATTTCCAATGAGGGGTCTGAATGTCTGAAGGAATGGTAGCTTATCCTTCAAGAACTGAAACCAGAAAAGATAATCATGTTGGATGCTGGGGCTTGGTATGAAGTAAACATTCTAACTCGTCCCAGCGGTGTTCCACTGGGATCAGGTCAGGGCTCAGAGCAGGCACACCATTTCAAAAAAGTTAAGTCCACAAACAATTAGCTCTCTTATGCTGCTTCGATAGAGTGCATAGTCACACTAATACCGTCATCATCTCTGAACTGTACCTCTACTGTATGTGGTAAACAATGTTGTAAAACATGTTCATATCCTTCCAGATACTGTCTTTTCTTAAGTACAGTAAGAGAACCGTGCCCTAACTGAAAGAAACATCCCCTTACTGTAACACCACCACCTCCATATCACACACAGCAGGTATGCTCTCCAGGCTTTTGTCAAACCCAAACCCTTTCATCAGATTGCCTCAGGGTATGGTATGCTACATCACTCCAAATCACTCATTTCCATCATCCACTGTGTAGTGCTGTTTACACATCTCAAGCATCACTTAGTGTTGGCTACAGAGACTTGTAGAGGGACTGCTCGAACATTGTACCCCATTCTTTTCTAATTCCCTATGCTACACAGTGACTGTGCTAGGTAGTCTACTGGTGCCACTTCAGTGGCATGAGCGATTCCTTCCACTGATTTCATGTGTTTTTAAATTTTTTATAACCATCCTTCACAATGCTCGATGGTGCCTGTCTGTCATTACTCAGGGTGTATACAACCCAGACAACTAGGAGATCCAGGAAAAACACGGGATTTTTTCATCTGCGAGAAAACTGGGAAAAATCCAGGATTTTTTAGAAATTCGGGAATTTTTTGTTGTTTTAGTTTCCAGTTAAATTTTTGTAATTTTGACTGGTAAGAACTGTTACTCTAACATAGGATATTACTGTATCCCGCTATTGCAGAATAATACTGCAGCATTAAAACATCGAGAGGAAAAAATGAAAATAAAACTTAAATTGCAAAGGAAATGCGCCATATAAAATAACACAGTGCTCGTACAAGCGTCTACCAACAGCAAAATGTGTCAAAGGCTTTCGGAAAACTATGCAATGCTTCATAACAACAGATTACCTTTGACGAGTGTTGACGTCACAACTGTTTACATTAGACTCATTTAATCAGTTACAAGCGGGCTCATGCACACGCGCAGTTGAGTTGCGTATGAGTAGTACCTTCTCCCACTTCTGGGTACAGAAATGTGGCTGTTGGCTGTGTAAGCAGCAGTAGCAGCAACCAGCCACATGGTACCCGGAATAATTGTACTGGCGCGCCCAAGCTGCCAGATTCACACGTGTGCAGCAGGCCGGATCTAGTGGGGAGAGGGGGCAAACCAGGGTATCTGAACTGGGTGGCAATCTCGGGAGGAGAGGACATATTCATATTCCTGACAAGAAGGAGGGGGGGAAAGAAACTTGTTTCACAAAGCACCTTTCCAGCGCACGTCGGTCTCTCTCTTATTCATATGATTTTGAAATGCACCCCTGCTGGTTTTTGAACACATTCTAAGTTAATTTCTGAATGAATTATAAGTTGATTTTTGTGAATGTGTGCATAGTGTACGTGATGTCTCTGCCAGGGGAATGCTCATCACATCTAGAAATAAACTTTCCTGCAGACAAAACGGGATGCGGCTATAGAGCGGAATAAAGCTGAACCAGTGACTGCCAAGTGCTGCTTGTTTATGTGGTTGATTCGGTTTGCGAATGTTCAGCGTTATTTATAATTACTAGCAAAATCGTAGATTCAGACTACCAGAGTGGAAATAAATGACTAACAGGAGTAACAGGTAAAAAAAGATTATGTATTATCTTCTCGGTGCAACCAAGAAAGTGAAATTCTGACAGAAATTTTTTGGTCAGATCACTACATGAGACAGGGCCAGTTGTCCCAGATTACCAGCCGCTTAAGTTCCATTCTGGGAGTAGTGCGGAAAACGCATTGTACGAACACGTAATAACGCCTAACCGGAGAATAATCACTGGATAAATAAACTGGTGATTGTGGCAGGGTTAGTGAAGTTAACCGGAGAATGAGTTTTGACAGTGGTAGCAATAGTTACAGAATTAGTGATGACAAGACTGTTTGTTAGAATGAGGAAGGAGACGAAATGGGACATCACACAAACTATGGAAGAATATGACAATTCCTAATTTATACAAAAATTTCATTCTACTACTTTTCGGTCACATGCATGAGAAACTGGAGCGTATGAATGCAAAATGTGGACACATCCCATATTAATGTCCACTGACAGGTGTCCAGACACTGTTTGTCAGATAGTGTACTTGTTAAAAACCATCAAAGTTCTAACATTAATCATCATTTCTTACCAATCACAAAGGGTTCTACTTGCTGACCAGCTGAGTTGTACCATGGTGGCCGGCCTGCAGTGTAAATAGTGCGCCTATGACTGCGAAGTATTGATTCAGATGCCGTTTTCTTTGACGACTGTGACAGTGAAGTAGTTCTTTGCCGCTTTGAACGTGGCGACTTCTGGGAGCCTAAAACAAACAAGAAGAAAGTAAAGCAATAACGTGTAATATTTTACATCACAGTTCTGATTGTTTTTGCAACCAAGAAGGTATGAACTAAATTAAAAGAGTAGGAAAAAATAAGTGACAGCAACTGGATAAGATGTACCCTAATTTTCATATGTAAATATCAAACAAGAAACTTGTTACACCAGATAGTAAATGGTAATTCACTTCAACAAAGCTCATGCAACTTGCCAAATCCAACAGTTTTCATATTCAACAGCTAAATTTGCAAACATCAACTGAATGTCAGTTTAACAACTTTGGTAAAATTTCCATAGATACCATATCTCATATAAAAAAAGTGAAAGCTGTCCCCTTTGATAAGATAATCATCACAATAAACTGCTAGGAAGTTTTGCACACTCCACAACTTGTGTAGTTCGTGTTTTACTGATAAGAAATTCTTTCTCAGCGCTGTTGATCACAGCAAATCACTACATACAGACAACTGTGGAATGGAGGTGAAAGTGAACCAGTACTCACAGTGCAGTTCAGCAGTATGTGCTGTCTCTCCAACTGTGATAGACCATGCAGCTCATGTACCATCAGTCTGTCAAGATGCCTCTAAGGACCATTATGAGCTTAGATTGTGTGCACACCGTAACTTTATGATAAGAAGGATTGTCCGCATGGGAAATTCCCCTTATACCGCAACAATATCACTCAAACACTCAACCAGTATCCTGCGACACAAAACACTGTAAATCTGCCTTTTAGTGGTCTTCTCCCAGTCAACAACACCAGCTGATGATTGCTACCTACAAATTAAGGCCCATAGGTGCCCCAAGCAGAACTTTATAGAACTGCACGCTGCCTTTCTGAAGGCAAATGGCAGGAATGTATTGACCCAAACAGTAAGCAACAGTCTCCACTAGATGATTTTGGCCTCTGGGCGCATGCCACAAACAAAGTGCATGAAGAAAATGGCCGAGGGAATACTGGAATGAAATCTGGATCAACTGCATCAGTTTTTCTCTGATGAGTGCAGGACCTGTCTGCTGCTTGGTGATCTCCATAGAATGGTGTTTAGTCTACCAAGTACCAATGCACATCTTATGACATTTGGTCCCAGGCTCTTGGCAGGAAGGTCAGCCAACCAATTTTTCGTCCAGTATTATATGTGGACATTGGACGCCTCTTAACAACTAAGGGTAATTTGAGAGCTGTGCAGTATTGGGACAATCTTCCAACCTATTGCAACATTTTGGCAGTGTATCCTCCTTTCAAAATAGTGCAGAGCACATCATCTCTATCTCTCAACAGATTCCTCCAGCAGGCAGGAATCAACTGAAAGGAATGGAATGGACTGGATTGCAGTACCTGCCAACATGAATCTAATTTGGCATGCTTAGGGCATGTTGATGCTTGCAGCACATTTCTAAACAAACCTTCCTCACCTACTGAGTGACTACACAAGGGCTACCATCAGATTGTGGCAAGCTTTAACACGATCACCCCAGTAACATTGCAGCCAGAATAATGATGAAAAATTTTACACTGAAGTTTTTTAAAGGTTGTACTTTTATACCCTGCACCTCTTGAATCTACACCCACATGTGTCACAAATATGCTTGTAGTGCTAAACTGTTTTGAGTAGCTTACAAGAAATTTTTCAAAACTTATACTTTACGAACAATACGATTTCCACATTAATATGGTGTTGCACACCTATTGCACTCTCAGATTCTTTGACTTTCAATGCCATTTGGTGCTTAAAAATCTGGGCAATTTACAAAAACCACAGCAACACAAGGAAAACAAAGCAACTACAATTTCCTTTGCTTTCATCTTAGTGCTGCTATCCATAGACGTTCCCTGTACATTATTAACAACAGCATCTTCAGCATTTATTGACAGTACGGCTGCAGTTGATGCTGCAAGTGCAAGAGGTAGCTGGGAGATCCAACTTGTACGAATTGCACTGAGGCATTGTTTATTAGATGAATACCATTGCAGGTCCAGTGACATCTATGACAGTCATAAAATTCTGAACTTGCATGTTGCTTCAATACCCAACCTTCTATTGTTAACTGATTTAAGCACAGGTATAGCACTGAAAAGGTTTATCCAAGGACTGGATTGAGGAGAGAGGCATGGTACAGTAGTCCATGCAGTTGTGCAAAGCCACTGTGCCAGGGTGACACGGAAGTTAGCACATCTGCCCAGTAATCAGGAGTCCCAGATTTGAATCCTGGTTTTGGTACAAATTTTATATTCTGTATCTGTGTCCTCCCCAACAATTTTGCCTCTTTGGTTACTCTGGTACTATAGATGTTATTTACTGACATCTTAAATGTCCCATCATCTTATCCCCTCTTCCAGTTAGTGTTTTCACCAATTCTGCAAAAACATTTTTATTGTACCTTCAGTACTACAAAAACGAAACTTCAGTTAACTTCTTTTGCAATTTTTCTACTGTGCGTCATTCACTTCCACTTAATGCTGTGCACCAGTCATTTCACCAAGTGAGGTGGCACAGTGGTTAGCATACTGAACTCTCATTCGGGAGGATGACTGTTGAAACCCATGTCCGGCCATCCAGATTTAGGTTTGCCATGATTTCCCTAAATCACTTCAGGCAAATGTCAGGATGGTTCCTTCAAAAGGGCATGGCTGACTTCCTTCCCCATCCTTCCCTAACCCGATGGGACGAATGACCCTTCTGTTTGGCTCCTCCCCCAAACAACCTGTCATTTCATGTCAACTGTGCCCCTACATTGCTACTACCTTTATTATAAAAGCAAACATGTTCCAGTCTATTATGTCTATTACTCCAATTTACCATATTTTTTTCCATCACAAAGTCTGTCATGTCGCATATTACACACAACTTTTCCTTCCATAAACTATGGTAGCCCATCCAACGCTCTTCAAGCACCTACATATTAACAAGTGGTGGCACAGCTAAGTCAAAACTCATGACCTTTAATTTTTCGATAAAGCCATGTATTTCTGTTCACTTTACCACCTCCTCTCTTGCAGATGTTCTACAGGTCACTGTGGGAACAAAGACTGCAAGCATTTTTCATTCATGTAAGTAATGCTGGACATCTCACAAACTTAACATACCTTCATCAAAACATACTATGAATAAAAAAAATTAAGGATTAACCTTTGAGTGGGCACACCGATTTTTGTAACACAAGCAGGCGCATGGCACACTTTTACACATTTAAACAGCTGTCTTCATGTTACCAAGGTAAATACGAATGAGCAAAATCACAGTTTAAAAACAATAAAACAAACTTTCATTAAGGAGATGAATCACTGTTTAATTAAAAAATAGTAAAAGAAACTTTCATTATACCTCTCCGATGCCATGTACAAGTCTTACTCCACAGTGATCACACACACTAAGCATTAAACTGCGCAGTTGCATCAGATTATAGCCAACCATGTGTCAGATTGTCTCTAATACAATTGACACATGGTGAAAAAGTTGCTGCTGGCTTGGAATCTGGGTCATTTTCTTGCACAGATCATATATTTTTTTCTCACCTAGCATGCTGTTTTATTTTATATTACTGCTGCTCACATGGACATCCACCAGCACAACTTAGCATTGGGTTAGCTGAAGCAATAATGAAGGGATAGGTATGGGCTTGCAGTTGTAAAGCAACAATGGAATGGTACAAGACAATGTTATTTGTGGTTGGCTTACTTTGTACAAAGGAACACCAGCTCAAGGTTAATTGAAGCCTACAATATATGGTTAATCCTTAATTATTTTTGTTCATAGTATGTTTTGATGAAAGTACGTTAAGTTTGTGAGATGCCCAGTATTACTTACCGGTGGAAATGCAACAGTTTGATTGCAGGTTGTTGATATATATATATATAGATTAGTATGTCATCAGACCACTCATTCCATAAAAATAATATAGGTGCAAAGAAATATTGTTTGCATTCTGTTCTCTTCATGCTTATGTGTGCATGACATTATACCACATAATGAAGGAGATAGGTCCAACAGACCCGAAGCTAAATACAGCAATTTGAAGTTGAACTTCAATCTTTGGATTTTACTGTAGTTTTTGTCCCTGAGCACTTGGGGGCAAACTTACCACAAGACTTCATCGAAGGAGGGATGAATATGCAGTTATATAACATAAGGAACACAATTTAAATCAGTATCAGCTATTTAATTAACAGGACTCGACACTCTGGAGAAACTAATCATGAGATCGCCTAGCTGTAGTGTCAATGCCATTTACAGAAATTCTAAATAAAGTCTCAACAATAAAAACTAACAAAATCTTTTTTGGCGAGAGTTTATCAGCAGCACTGTACCACAAAAACAAACTGTTAACAGCAGATATTAGAAATTCCTCCGAAGCTTGTAAGTATGTAGGGACTTCTGTAAGTAAGTCACACGTCATCCCATGCTAAGATGACTGCACAACAACACTGGTGCATTGTCAGAAGAGAGTACATGTTCCGGTTTCCTGCAGAGAGTTCTGCTGCAGTACATATGAACAGTGCATTAGAGTTGAGTGAAATGGTGCAGCAGCAATTGGAAATTCACTCCAAACTTGAAGTTCGTGAGACTATGTGATTCTTGGGGAGGTAAAAAGTCTCAATTGGGCACTGAACCACCATAAAATCCTGGTGGTATATGGAGCAAACAAAATGTTATGTCCAGCCTTGGCAGCAATGTTGACCCATCATACAATCCAGACTGTGCACCAAGCAGTTTCCACCTTTTTGGCAAGCTGAAAGAACATCTAGTGGGAGAGATTTTCCAATGATGAGAACATTCACACAGCAGTTCTGTAATAGATTCATGAACAAGAAGAACTAAATGATTGGTAGAACATTCTCCCCATCCCCCACCCTAGAGACATGGTGACAATTATTATTATTATTATTATTATTATTATTATTATTATTATTATTATTTCTTTACTTTCTCAGACGTTAAGTCTGGTTAAAAATGGGACGTGACGCGGACCTTGATCAAGCGTCACTTCCTTTTAACTGTACTTTCGGGTAATTGAACATGTATCAATAATTACGGATTTCTGTAATTGTATATATAAGTTTGGATGTAGCTGTATTGTATTGATGTACTGGTGGATATTGTGTGGTATGACTCCTGTAGTTGATAGTATAATTGGTATAATGTCAACTTTATTCTGATGCCACATGTCCTTGACTTCCTCAGCCAGTTGGATGTATTTTTCAATTTTTTCTCCTGTTTTCTTTTGTATATTTGTTGTATTGGGTATGGATATTTCGATTAGTTGTGTTAATTTCTTCTTTTTATTGGTGAGTATGATGTCAGGTTTGTTATGTGGTGTTGTTTTATCTGTTGTAATGGTTCTGTTCCAGTATAATTTGTATTCATCATTCTCCAGTACATTTTGTGGTGCATACTTGTATGTGGGAACGTGTTGCTTTATAAGTTTATGTTGTAAGGCAAGCTGTTGATGTATTATTTTTGCTACATTGTCATGTCTTCTGGGGTATTCTGTATTTGCTAGTATTGTACATCCACTTGTGATGTGATCTACTGTTTCTATTTGTTGTTTGCAAAGTCTGCATTTATCTGTTGTGGTATTGGGATCTTTAAAAATATGCTTGCTGTAATATCTGGCGTTTATTGTTTGATCCTGTATTGCAATCATGAATCCTTCTGTCTCACTGTATATATTGCCTTTTCTTAGCCATGTGTTGGATGCGTCTTGATCGATGTGTGGCTGTGTTAGATGATATGGGTGCTTGTCATGTAGTGTTTTCTTTTTCCAATTTACTTTCTTCGTATCTGTTGATGTTACGTGATCTAAAGGGTTGTAAAGGTGGTTATGAAATTGCAGTGGTGTAGCCGATGTATTTATATGAGTGATTGCTTTGTGTATTTTGCTAGTTTCTGCTCGTTCTAGAAAGAATTTTCTTAAATTGTCTACCTGTCCATAATGTAGGTTTTTTATGTCGATGAATCCCCTTCCTCCATCCTTTCTGCTTAATGTGAATCTTTCTGTTGCTGAATGTATGTGATGTATTCTATATTTGTGGCATTGTGAACGTGTAAGTGTATTGAGTGCTTCTAGGTCTGTGTTACTCCATTTCACTACACCAAATGAGTAGGTCAATATCGGTATAGCATAAGTATTTATAGCTTTTGTCTTGTTTCTTGCTGTCAATTCTGTTTTCAGTATTTTTGTTAGCCTTTGTCTATATTTTCTTTTAGTTCTTCTTTAATATTTGTATTATCTATTCCTATTTTTTGTCTGTATCCTAGATATTTATAGGCATCGGTTTTTTCCATCGCTTCTATGGAGTCACTGTGGTTATTCAATATGTAATCTTCTTGTTTAGTGTGTTTTCCCTTGACTATGCTATTTTTCTTACATTTGTCTGTTCCAAAAGCCATATTTATATCATTGCTGAATACTTCTGTTATCTTTAGTAATTGGTCGAGTTGTTGATTGGTTGCTGCCAGTAGTTTTAGATCATCCATGTATAGCAAATGTGTGATTTTGTGTGGGTATGTTCCAGTAATATTATATCCATAATTTGTATTATTTAGCATGTTGGATAGTGGGTTCAGAGCAAGACAGAAACAGTAAGGACTTAATGAGTCTCCTTGGTATATTCCACGCTTAATCTGTATTGGCTGTGATGTGATGTTATCTGAATTTGTTGGAATATTAAGTGTGGTTTTCCAGTTTTTCATTACTATGTTTAGAAACTGTATCAATTTAGGATCTACTTTGTATATTTCCAATATCTGTAGTAACCATGAGTGGGGTACACTATCAAAGGCTTTTTGGTAATCAATGTATGCGTAGTGTAGCGACCTTTGTTTAGTTTTAGCTTGATATGTCACCTCTGTATCTATTATCAGTTGCTCTTTACATCCTCGTGCTCCTTTGCAGCAGCCTTTTTGTTCTTCATTTATAATTTTGTTCTGTGTTGTATGTGTCATTAATTTCTGTGTAATGACTGAAGTTAATATTTTGTAGATTGTTGGTAGGCATGTTATGGGGCGATATTTAGCTGGGTTTGCTGTGTCTGCTTGATCTTTAGGTTTCAGATAAGTTATTCCATGTGTAAGTGTATCAGGGATGTGTATGTGTGTGTGTATGGGTCTGCAATGTAACTGTTAAATAATTTAGTTCGATGTGAATGTGTTGAGGTGAACTTCTTTAGCCAGTAATTTGCTATTTTATCATTTCCAGGGGCTTTCCAATTGTGTGTAGAATTAATTGCTCGGGTGACTTCATGTTGCAAAATTATCACTTCAGGCATTTGTGGTATCATCTTGTATGTGTCTGTTTCTGCTTGTATCCACCTTGCATGTCTGTTATGTTGTGCCGGGTTTGACCATATGTTGCTCCAGAAGTGTTCCATGTCTGTTATGTTTGGTGGATTGTCTATTTTAATCTGTGTGTTATCTATTGTCTGGTAAAATCTCTTTTGGTTTGTGTTGAAGGTTTGGTTTTGTTTCCTTCTGTTTTCACTTTTTTAAGTCGTTTGGCCAATGCTTGTAATTTCTGCTTCTTTTCATGTAATTGCTCTATCGCTTCTTGTTGTGAGATTTTACCTAACCTTTTTCGTTTTTTGTCTGATATTTCATTTCTTATAAATTGTGTTAGCTGTCTGATGTCTTTTCTCAGTTTTTCTATTCTGATCTGTAGCCTGTGTTGCCATGCTGGTTTTGTGGGTTTCTTCTGTGTGTTGGTTGGTTCTGATCTCTGCCTAGTGTGTATATTTAGTGTAGTGAGTGCTCCTATATAAACCAGTAGTTGTAACTCTTCCATAGTTGTATTTTCATTTATTTTGTTGTGTACGATTGTGTTGATAGTTTTTATTATTGTTTCGACTTGTGGGTTATTTGGCGGTCTATGCAAAAATGGTCTGATGTCTGTATTTGTGTCTTTGTATTCTATATATGTCAGCTGAAATTTCTCTTCTATATCTAACACGTGTGTCTCTTCGTGTTCTATTTGTGCTTGTTCTGGTGGCTGTCTTAAGATTTCGTTTTCCTCTGATTGTTTAATTGATGCGTGTTGGTCTTTGTTTGTTTGCTCTGGGATGTTCGAGTCCATTACTGTATTTTCTTCTTCTTCTGATTGCACATTATTTTGTTCCAGTATTTGTTGTACTTGTTGTTTGATGTTTTCTAATTCTGACTGGGGTATCCTGTTATTTTTTATTATTACATGGATCTGATTATTATTATTATTATTATTATTATTGGTTTGTGCAGTGCTCAACTGTGCGGTCATCAACACCCGTACAAAGTCCCAATTTTTACACAGTCCATTTCCTTTTTCACAATCCAATCTAGTCGCCCTCACAAATGACAATGATGGCAAAATGATGAGGACAACACAAACACCCAGTCCCCGGGCAGAGAAAATCCCCAACTCAGCTGGGAGCTGAACCCGGGACCCCATGGCCCAAAGACAACAACACTAGCCCCTACACCACAAGCTGCAGACTTTGTGACTATGTTGGAAAATAGTGTCGTATATCTATGTCACTTTGAAGTTTAGTGCACCATTCAGTTAACAGTTCATTGGCCTGCCATAACAATGTGTAACTTTCGGAATTACCCTCTTATGTCAGTTCTATGCATGTGCTGTGAGCCAGAGTCACTAAATTTCTATTGCAAGTATAAAATAATTTGTAAGTGTGTGTTGACTGCAGCAAACAAAGTTCTTTAATGACAAAATAATATACAATGCAGAAAATAAAAAAGCAGTCTGGGTATCCGTAAACGGAAAGAGAGAAAAGCATAGTGTGCTTACTATGCTTTATTATCCAATCCAGCTAGCATACTTTGAGGGTGAGCTTTTGACAGGTATTGCAGAGAAATTACAACAAAAATGCATACCAACAGATGTAACACCTGTAAATAATTATGTAATATCTACAAAGATGTTATTACCAACCACAGAACATTCAATCAGTAAAACTGTACAAACAATACAAGCACTGGAATGATGCATACTGAGCAGACAAGCTCTCTTAAACTTAAATGAGTCATTCACTTATGGGAACTTACCAGAGTATTTAAAGCAAGGTAAAGGAAAGTAATATTGAAGACGTACAAACAATCTCTCAGAGAGAATTAATAAATCCAGAGTTAACCTAACTAGTTGTCAAAGATGACATGAGATAAGTAACAAACACTTGCCTAACACAAAATGGAATGGAAGGAAGAAATACAGTAGAAGAAGAGTGGGTAGCTCTGAGGGATGAAGTAGTGAAGGCAGCAGAGAATCAAGTAGGTAAAAAGACAAGGGCTAGTAGAAATCCTTGGATAACAGAAGAAATATTGAATTTGATGAAAGGAGAAAATATAAAAATGCAGTAAATGAAGCAGGCAAAAAGGAATACAAACGTCTCAAAAATGAGATCGACAGGAAGTGCAACATGGCTAAGCAGGGATGGCTAGAGGACGAAAATAAGGATGTAGAGGCGAATATCACTAGGGGTACGATAGCTACTGCCTACAGGAAAATTAAAGAGACCTTAGGAGAAAAGAGAACCACTTGCATGAACATCACGAGCTCAGATGGAAACCCAGTTCTAAGCAAAGAAGGGAAAGCAGAAAGGTGGAAGGAGTATATAGAGGGTCTATACAAGGGCAATGTATTTGAGGACAATATTATGGAAATGGAAGAGGATGTAGATGAAGATGAAATGGGAGATACAATACTGCGGGAAGAGTTTGACAGAGACCTGAGTCGAAACAAGGCCCCGGGAGTAGACAACATTCCATTAGAACTACTGACGGCCTTGGGGGAGGCAGTCCTGACAAAGCTCTACCAACTGTTGAGCAAGATGTATGAGACAGGAGAAATACCCTCAGACTTCCAGAAGAATATAATAATTCCAATCCCAAAGAAAGCAGATGTTGACAGATGTGAAAATTACCAAACTATCAGTTTAATAAGTCACAGTTGCAAAATACTAACACGAATTCTTTACAGACGAATGGAAAAACTGGTAGAAGCCGACCTTGGCGAAGATTAGTTTGGATTCCGGAGAAATATTGGAACGCGTGAGGCAATACTGACCTTACGACTTATCTTAGAAGAAAGATTAAGGAAAGGCAAACCTACATTTCTAGCATTTGTAGACTTAGAGAAAGCTTTTGACAGTGTTGACTGGAATACTCTCATTCAGATTCTAAAGGTGGCAGGGATAAAATACAGGGAGCGAAAGACTATTTACAATTTGTACAGAAACCAGATGGCAGTTATAAGAGTTGAGGGACATGAAAGGGAAGCAGTGGTTGGGAAGGGAGTGAGACAGGGTGGTAGCCTATCCACAATGTTATTCAATCTGTGTATTGAACAAGCAGTAAAGGAAACGAAAGAAAAATTCGCAGCAGGTATTAAAATCCAAGGAGAAGAAATATAAACTTTGAGGTTTGCCGATGACATGTAATTCTGTCAGAGACAGCAAAGGACTTGGAAGAGCAGTTGTACGGAATGGACCCTGTCTTGCAAGGAGGATATGAGATGAACGTCAACAAAAGCAAAATGAGAATAATGGCGTGCAGTCTAGTTAAATCAGGTGGTACTGAGGGAATTAGATTTGGGAATGAGAAAGTAGTAGACAAGTTCTGCTACTTGAGATGCAAAATAACTGATGATGGTCAAAGTAGGGAGGATATAAAATGCAGACTGGCAAGGGCAGGAAAAGTGTTTCTGAAGAAGAGAAATTTGTTAACATCGAATGTAGATTTAAGTGTCAGGAAGTCGTTTCTAAAAGTATTTGCATGGAGTGTAGCCATGTATGGAAGTGAAACATGGACAATAAATAGTTTGGACAAGAAGAGAATAGAAGCTTTTGAAATGTGGTGTTACAGAAGAATGCTGAAGATTAGATGGGTACATCATATAACTAATGAGGAGGTATTAAATAGAATTGGGGAGAAGAGGAGTTTTTGGCACAACTTGACAAGAAGAAGGGGCCGATTTGTAGGACATGTTCTGAGGCATCAATGGATCACAAATTTAGCACTGGAGGGCAGCGTGGACGGTAAAAATCAGAGGGAGACCAAGAGACGAATACACTAAGCAGATTCAGAAGGATGTAGGTTGCAGTAAGTACTGGGAGATGATGAAGCTTGCACAGGATAGAGTAGCATGGAGAGCAGCATCAAACCAGTCTCAAGACTGAAGACCACAAAAACAACAACAACAACAATGTCCACTTGACTGAGCTTGGTACTGAATGATCAGTTTCCTCACTCACCACTTCTATCTGCTGGTACTGCTGACAATCCCATCCATATCACTTAGTACTCTGACCTTCTATTCATATGGCCCACTTTATTTTATCTGAGCTAAATTTCTTTATGTCAATTTTACTGAAAAAAATTCCTTGTTTTAGCCCTTAATCAGACATTAGCAACTGCCATGTTTGAAAACCAATTGATACTCTTTAGACTCCTCTAATTCACCATCTTTGATCCTACAATAATTTTACAGGCACACATACTTACATTTGTACCTGATGGATGGAGAGAGAGAGAGAGAGAGAGAGAGAGAGAGAGAGAGAGAGAGAGAGAGAGAGAGCTGCACTTATTGAGATTTTCAAGCTGTGTACTTCAGTGCAACCTATTTTTAAAATCCACGTTTTTGTGTCCCATACAATACAAGAAAGAACTCTTCTTCCCGAACTGACAATTGTGTTCTTTCACTGGTCCACAAATATTTCTCACCTTTTGAAACTTACATTTTTGTACCAATATTGATGACAAAATTTCTGCAAGTTTTTCTAAAACTCCCAGTGACTGGCAAGTAATTGCAGCAAGTGCAAGAAACTCTTTCCACTAACTTGCAGAAGTTACATCTGAAAGTTGATGAAATTTGCAAAAGTTTATTTTCTGAGCTGGTTTCCACATCACAGGACTTGCAGAAGTAGGTTCTACATTTGATTTGCGCAAGTTTACTTGCTAGTGGGCACATCCGTACAGGAGAATTTACAAAAAAGGTACTTTACACACTTGACAAGGGTGAGTGTCAGACATTCTTAGGTCTGTCCTTGACTGACATTTTACTATAAGACTGTACTAAATATGCTACCATTATTAGGAATAGGAGATATAGCTAACAGCTGGTTCTGATCATAACTATCACGTGGGATGCAAACAGCAGAAAAACAAATTTCTACTAAGACTACAGATTGGAACACTAAAATGACACTTATCAGACCCAAAATACTTTCATACGAGTTCCTTTGGGTGGCATATTAGGACAAGTTTAGGATACATGACTTTACTGACTGTGTAAGTCATGAGTAAACGTTTCTGATCACAGTTACATTAGACTCACTGGGAAAACAAAAGAAATCATTGCAGACAATGCAAATTAAACTCTCAAAGTAGTTCAGCATTGGTCAATAAGTAACAAAGTTATATTTACCATAAAGATAACGAATAGCACTAATTTCAGTTTGAAGAAGGGAAAATTACAGATGTAGATAATACTCCTACAAACTGCTTAACATACACAAAAGTTGTAAGAATTTATATTTATTCTCCTCCAGAGTGGTGAGAACCCACAAAGATACTTTCAAACAAAATGTCATCAGCATCTAATGCCCTGAAGTGTTCCATCACCAGTGCAAAACAGCCGGTGCCTTAGTTACATATCATTCACACACACACTGTTATTAGAGCTATAGAATTCTTTCTGAGGAACAAATAACAAAATATGAACACAGTTTTCTAACTACAGTAGAGTACCCCAAGGGTAATAGTCTTAAATCAGTGATTTTAATTTCACACCTTGTGAGAACATTTATCTATCAGTTAAGTAATCAAAAATAACATTGACAAGTACTGCACAAACACCTGGCCATGCACCATTAACGTAACTCAAAAAATGTTTTCTAATAAGAGATCAGTTATGCCTAACAAGATTACTAAAACAAAGTTATCAAAATACACAGTAAAAGAGTACCTACTAAAAAGACATTCTTTTCAAAAATCCAATATGATGGTTGGCTCGGGGAAAAAACGAGTCAAGCCAACAATCCTTAAGTCAAAAGAGGGGTCATCTCAACTTATTGACATCATCCAGAAGTTTAATCACATTATGCAAGTACGAAGGAGTGATGAAATTACATACACTGTGAGTAATATTGAAGCTAGAGCTAAGAAATAATTTAAGAGAAATAAAAGTTTTATGGGCCAAGCTGGTATATAGACCAGAGCAGAAGAGGAGTCCCTGACTTGTCAATGTTAACAGTAACCCCATCCACAACTGACCCCCATTCCCTCCAACGCGATTAAGGGCAAAGACAATTCAGAGTAAAAAATGCCCTCTAGCAAGGAGATTCAAAATAGTAAATGAAAGAAGGCTAAAAATGTACTTCACAACAGTAAATCTGACAGTACTTCAATAAGGTGAGAGAAATAATTATGTCAGTAGCTGGGGGGAAGGAAGAGGGGGGGGGGGTGTTCAGGTGAACGTCCTTGACAGGTGATGGTAACCTGTCTCTCCAACAGCCATCTCACCCCCAATCCATTACAGCCACACTGTTCAAGAGGGAAACCAACACCTGCTTCTCACTTGAGTGCTACCCCTAAAACAGAAAATAGGATATGGCAGAAAAAAAAGGGCTAACCGCATCAAAAAGCAATTTAAAAAAAGAGTAAACTAAAAGGTGAGAATGGTAGCTGGCAAATGAGGTCAATCAGAGGCTCCACAGAGTGAGCACACATCAGGTGACTCCCCAATCACAACCACCCTGCCCACACCCGTAAAATAGTGTAAATCGTTGTACCTGGGAATAACAACCACTTTCATGGAGAAAGCTTACAACCATTTCAACTTTCAGTGAGTCATCCAGCAACATTAGAGGCAAACAATCCAGAATACCTTGCTTTGCATGAAGAGTAACGAGGAGGGGGCATTTCACCAACTTTCTGCTATTGTTCAGGCTCTCAAGCCACACTGGGTGTGAGCCATTACATAAAATAAAAGGATGGGTGAATCTGGTACGACCAATGAAGAGGCAACATAGGGCAGTGGATTCCTTCTGGGTGGGATGGAAGGTGAAATGGTATGTAGCAGTAGTCTCCTTCACAGTGCGGAATACATTAGAGGAGGCAGTAGCCCACCAAATGTTTTATCTCTGTACAATGACATATCCTAATTGCACCCACAAATCCACATCTGGAATCATCAAAGCAAATGTTTGGTGAGTAATGACTTCTCTAGCCAAACAGATACCTGGGATACCCACATGACTTGGGATCTAGAGAAGCAAATGAGCATCACTGTAAACAATGCTAACATCCGGATGCTCCAGGGACCAAACTGCGAGTTCATCAGTCCCTTGTTCCCAGTAGAACAATTACCTAAGGGAAAGAAGAAAACAAAGAAGACGTACAGCACAATAACAGGACAAAGGAAGAAAAAGGACAGAAGGACAACATTACAATGGACAAACACCATACAAGAAAACCATAGAGAGACACAAGAAACAGAGAACAGACTAAAAACAAGAAAGCAGATTACTATGGCAGGCTGACATGAGAATAAAAAGGAGAAGCCATCCACTCTGCCACACATTAAAACATCCTCCCTAAAAGTGCTAGGCTGAAGGACAGAGGGACAAATGACATGCGCAAAAACTTAGATCAAATGATAAAACCCACCCTCATGAATAAAACTTAAAACTAAAGCTGCTGTTGAGGCACTGTCGCCCAACACCGAAGGTGGGGTACTGGGAAAGTTAAAAGTTCACCACAGAGAAGCTAAAAGTGGGCAGTCCAGCAAGAGGTGGACTGTCAGTTGGAAGCTACAGCGACACTGAGGTGGGTCCTTGCGATGGAGGAGGTAACCATGTGTTGATCCACGTATGGCCAATGCGGAGCCGACAAAGGAAAACTGATTCCCTGCAAGAAGCCCGGAGGGAAGGCTTGTGCACATTCGCAGTCTCTTTAATGACATGCAGTTCGTTGTGCATACTATTATGCCACTCAGTCTCCCTAAGGCGAAAAACTTTGTGGCATAAGACAGAATGCAGGTCAGTTTCAGAGATGCCTATCACCAGGAACAGTTTCCGTGTAGCCTGTTTGGCCAGTCTGTCAGCAAGTTCTTTGCCTGAGATTCCAATGTGTCCTGGGGTCCACACAAACACCACTGAATGACTGGATCGCCCCAGGGCAGAGATAGACTCCTGGATGTTCGCTACCAAAGGATGACAAGGGTAGCGTCAAGAATCGAGAGGAAGTGATAGCGGAGAGCGGTGGGGTTAACGGAGTCCTTAGGGCCACGCAAAAGGTCGAAGCTTCGTCGGAGGTGTACACCATGGAAGTGTACATGAATGGACCTCAAGTAGAGGTGGTAAAGGGAAGGCCTCCAGTTCAGAGAGAAGGGATCAAGCAAACTGCAGTTGTGAGCCCTGACCTGGGCCACCGATGCGGAATATGAACTGCTGCGGGTGGGAAAAGGAGATGGTAATTTGGATGCTTAGAACTACGAATGTGTGCAACGTAACTGGCGAGCAGTTGCGCACGTCAGATCCGCAATGGAGGGACTCCGGTCTCCACCAGGACACTGGTCACTGGACTCGTTCAAAAGGCTACCGTCGCTAGGCAAACGCCACAGTGGTGCACTGTGTCGAGTAAACATAATGCTAAGGACATCGCCGAACCATGAACCAGACTCCCATAGTCAAAGCGTGATTGAACAACGGCTCTGTAGAGCTGCAGCAGCACACAGCGATATGCACCCCAGTTGGTGTTGCTCGGGCAGCGGAGAGCACTGAGGTGCTGCCAGCACTCCCACTTAAGCTGACAAAGGTGAGGTAGCCAAGTAAATTGGGTATCAAAAACCAGTCCTAAGAATTGATACATCTCCACTACTGTGAGTGGCTTGTCATTAAGATAAAGTTCTGGTTCCAGATGAACAGTACGATGCCTACAGACGTTCATGACACACAACTTCGCGGCTGAAAACTGGAAGCCATGGGCTACAGCCCATGACTGCGCATTGTGGATGGCTCCCTGTAGGTGCTACTCAGCAACTCCAGTACTGGAGGAGCAATACACAATACAGAAGTCATCCCATACAGAAAATGGGAGACAGAGGGCCCTAAAGCTGCTGCTAGGCAGTTCAAGGCCACTAAAAATAGAGATACACTCAATACAGAGCCCTGCGGATTGCCATTCTCTTTGAATACAGGGGAACTATTGGAGGCACATATGATTTTCATCCAGCCTTGGGAATGTGATGTACAGCACCCAATGATCAACACATACCTCTCCCAACACTCTTATTTCCGTCATTTTATAAGCAGGTGAACGTGAGCAGAGAGCCGCTTAAAGGCTATTAGATGCTCTAGGGAAGGGTGCCGCTTATGTTGCTGTAGAGCTCACCAACACACTTTAATTGCCTCAGCGGCTTCCAGCGACCACCAAGGGACTGTCTTTCACTGGGGCACCTCAAAGAATGAGGTATCGCATTTTCTGCTGCAGAAATTATCATTGTAGTGACCTGCTCAATCACAACATCGATGGCACCACGTGGAGAAGATTCAATGGTCACAGCAGAGGTGAAAGCTACACAGTCTGCCTTGTTTAAAGCCCATCCAGGTAGGTGTCCGTGGGCATGACGCTGGGGGAGTGAAAGGAAGATGGGGAAGTGGTCACTACCTCACAGGTCATCATGTGCTCTCCAGTGGACAGATGGGATAAGTTCTGGGCTGCAAATTGATAAAACAGTAGTCGAGTATCTACCATGAGTCACACTGAAATGTGTTACAATGATGAAAGAATTGATCTGTTCTACCCCTGTCAGTTGATAAGAGAGGATAGATGATGTCCGGCTGTTATCCCCCAGAGGGCAACCAGTATTTAAGAGGCAGAGCTTGAGTTGGGAGAGTAAATTTTTGAGATCCCTGCCGAAGTCAGTAAGCATGGTGATACTCCACAAGGGGGTTATGGGCTTTAAAATCTCCCAAAAGTAGGAAAGGTTTAGAGAGTTGCGCAATCAGTGCAGCCAATACATTCAGGGGTACTGCACCATCTAGAGGAAGTTATACATTGCAGACAGTTATTCCCTGCATCGTCCATATCCTGACAGCCACACCTTCAAGACGGGTTTAAAGGGGCACAAGCTCACTACATATCGAGTTCTGGACATAAACGCAAACTCCACCTGACACACTATTATAATCCCTACAGTTCTTGTAATATCCCCTGTAGCCGCAAAGGGCAAGGGTCCGCATATCCTGGAACCAGGTTTCCTGGAGGGCAATGCAGAAATAAGGTGTACAGCTTAACAGTTGCCATAGCTCAGCCAGGTGGTGGAAAAAACTGGTGCAATTCCTCTGGAGGATGACATGATCGTGAGACTGGGAAGGCACAAAACACTCAGTCAGGGTCATCTGCTGCCACTGACTTATTTCCTGAACAAGCTATATCCAATATGTCTGAGGGTCTGGCGAGATCTAGGTCCTCGGTGGATGCCAGAATCTTCACCTCATCCTCACGGCAGAGCTTGTAGGTAGAGGTGGTGTGTGTGCCACAGTAATTCCCTTGGTCTTTGAAGTCTTCTTTCTGGATTTCTCTTGCTGATCTTTGGGTTTCTCAGACTGCAAGGCTTCACTGATTCAGTCACAGGGACTAAGAATGATAGTGAAGCCCTGCGACCAGTCGCTTTGTGACACTTCAGCCATTGGCGGGTGTAATCTTTCCCACAAGCAGAAATGGGGAAGGGAGTGACCCAAGGGACCCCTCCTAGCGAGAGGAGCCAAAGAAGACTTACACTTCTGTGGCTGAGAAGTGGGGAATGGTGTCCCCGATGGTTGGCGCGGGCAGTGCTCCCAAGGTAGGTGGTGCGGGAGCAACAGGGAGGGAAGTGCCCCACAATCAAGGGGGCAGGTGCAGTCTTCTGGCAATTAGAGCTGACTGGAATTCGTGGAACTGAGGGGGCTACAACTGTTCTCGTAGCGATGGCGTAAGAGGAAGCCATAGCCACAGGGTGTAGACGCTCAAATTTCCTCTTAACCTCAGTGTAGGTCAGTCAGTCCAGGGTCTTATATTCCACGATGTTCCTTTCTTGCTACAAAATCCTGCAGTCTGGTGAGCAAGGGGAATGATGCTCTCCGCAGTTGACACAAATGGGAGGCGGGGCACATGGAGTATTGGGATGGAATGGACGTCCACAATCTCAACATGTGATTCTGGAAGTGCAGCGGGAAGACATATGGCAGAACTTCCAGCACAAAGCACCGCATTGGGGGAAGGGATATATGGCTTGACATCACAGTGATAGACCACCACCTTGACCTTCTCGGGTAATGTGTCACCCTTGAAGGACAAGATGAAGGCACCAGTGGCAATGTGATTATCCCTCAGACCCCTATCGACGTGCCAGACGAAATGAACACCTCGACACTCTAAGTTTGCAGGTAGCTCATCGTCAGACTGCAAAAGAAGGTCCCTGTGGAATATAATACCCTGGGCCATATTTAAGCTCTTATTCAGCGTGATGGTAACGGAAACATCCCCCAGCCTGTCAGAAGCTAGTAATGCCCGTGACTGGACAGAGGATGCCGTTTTTATCAAGTCTGACCCTGACTGTATTTTGGACAAGCCCTCCACCTCCCCAAACTTGTCCTCTAAATGCTCAAGAAAAAACTGAGGCTTCATTGGAACAAAGGAGTGCCCACTAGCACTCATACATATGAGGTACTGGGGCGAATAAGGTTCGCTGCCATCCTTAGCCTGGCATTCCTCCCATGGTGTGGCCAGGGAGGGGAACAATTTAGTATCATACTTCCTTACATTGTACTGCAACTTGGAACACTTAGAGACTGCTGGCGTATGACCACCAGCAAGTGATGACGTGGTATGCTTCATTGCGAGTTATCCACCTTGATGCCACCCACTCCAACCAGAGACCCTCCCCAAGGTGGGCCATCCAGCCGCAGCAAAGGCCACCTAGCAGGATGGTCATTGCCAGGAGTCTCGATACTCCATGGTGACTTATCTATTCCTTGGCATATGTGGGAAGCTAATGGCGCTGGCAACAGCAGAGCAATTCCTGTCTAGTCAGGGGGCTACAACCAACAGGGTACATGGCGGCCCCAGCACAACGGACTGGCTACTGCGCTGGATATGAAGTGCTAAGAATTTCATCGTCATCATCGGCACAGAAAAAGACCCTGCAAAGAGGGTGGAGGAAAACGGACCCAGGAAAGCGTCCTCACTAAAGAGATGGAGGATGAGCAGGACTGCAATGCCACAACCAGAAAGTGGGCTAATGATCTCAATGCACAATGGACACGATGCACTATGTAAGGCACCCTTCCCAAATTGGCTCGCTCTTCAGGAAAATTTTGAAAAATGGAAGTCAAACCTTACAGGGGACCATCACATAAAGGCTGAAAGGTGTGAGTCTCCAGTCAGCACCCCAGGCATCCATGTTTGGAACTGCAGACTGGTTCACACTATCCGATTACAAAGCACAAGTGAGCCAGCCCTCGCACAAATCTGCCCATGTGCCCCAGATGACATTCTGTGCGAAACTTAAAGGGGGACTGATGGAGCTGCAGGTTCCCATTTCATAAGTAACTGTTTTTATTATTATATTATTTATTCAGTAATTGTTGTTCTCTCATGTAAATATCAAGAACTACATTATTAATGTTTTGAATTATGGGCTCAACTATTCATTTTATAATGTGATACTTGGTAGCACAAGCATATATTTACCTAAATTAACATTTATACCACTTTCTGAACATGGAGGATGCAGTTACTTTTGGACTTATTGCCCTCATAGGTCAGTAGGATTAGAGGAGGAGGAGGAGGAGGAGGATTAAAAGCCAGACATTGCCGGTTTTAGCCCTTGCTTGGAAGAGGGGGCGAAGGCAGTGGCATTGATTCCCTATTAATAAAGGAACTGAGGCTTTAAGATCTGCAGGAATTTCAGAAATTCATAAGAATGGGCATGGCTTATTTTGACAAGCCACACTATCTGTCATACTGGAAGGTATTCACTAAAGTGGCAAAATAATGTAATAAGTAACTTCGTCTAGTCGGAAGTTAGAATCAAATTCATTTGTTTATTCATTTTGTGATTAGGTACTCCTGCTGACTATTGAAATTTCTCGTATCTAGCTTGATGAAATAAAGCCAAAAATGCTACCAAATCAAGCTTGACCTTTCATCAATTAC